>NC_057797.1:597188255-597219795 GCF_018294505.1 Triticum aestivum
CTGCAGCGAATATAGTGTAAATATTTATGTAATCATTTTTATCTTCTGTATCAGCACAAGTAGCTAGGCACTTTCTACTCCTTATCCCATGGATGAATCTTCCAGCTATTAATGTGGGTGCACCGATGAATCTTAACAAACGTAGAAACATATGCTCTAGTAATGGAGCTGGCAAGGCAACATATCCTATTTGGAAAATTAATGGAAATACTATAATTTCTAGTTAAAATAATAAGATGTGCATACTAAAAGTACATTTCCTTGGACAACATTAGACAAACAAGAATGGCTCGAGCCGCATTGGGTCCATATACGACAATTGGTTCATAACTAGAAAAATGTTGGCTAGAAAGCGACATTTTAGAGTTGGTTGAGTATAAGTAAAACGTTTATGTCATATATTGCATTCTGAAACAACCAAGCTAGCCTGGCGATTAATTTCAAGAGCAACTAGTGTCTGGAAACTAATCGTGATACTTGTTCTCAAGGGGGGAAATATTTAGTGTTATGTTGGGGTTTCTTGTTGATGATTGAATTTTTGAAACATACGCAATGGAAAATGAGCGAAAGGAACTTATTTGTACACACGTACTCTCACTGCCTCTATGCCGACATAGAAGAAGATGCCGCCATGATGGAAAATGAGCCAAATCAACTTCTTTCTACACTAGCACATCGCCACCGCCATGGCACTGCAGCTTGGATAACAAACCCTGAAAACATAGGGAAAAAAAAGCATAATACAAAGGAACTAGCCCCTTGCATCGCTGCGTCAGAGTAGCGAACTAAGGACGCCAGCGGGAAGGGGGGAGCCGGGGAGGGGTTGATGTGGCATCACCTCTGCAAACCATTCAATCTCAATTCACCTTTTTTTCGAAAAGGAGATTATCCCGGCCACTGCATTACAGGATGCACACAATCATAATACTCAGTTTACATGGTTTTGGTTATTATTGTGTTGTATGTACTTACTGAGCCGAGAGCACTGGCTACAAAAGAGAGTAGGGTGTTTTGGTGACCGAGCTCCATAGAGCCCTTTATTTTTGAAAAATTCAAAATTCAAACTTTTTGACTTCAAAAAATTCTGAAAATAAATATGCAACTATACACGGATGAAATGTATGTGTGTGTAAAAATTCAAGATGAAATACTTCGAAATGCGACCTATAGAAAAAAGACAAATTTCTGGTCTTTGAGGATGAATAGTAACATGTGTTAAAAAGCCTCAGATTTGTCTTTTTTGCACAGCCTTCATTTCAACGTATTTCGTCCTAAAAATTTACGCACATGTGTGTTATGCCTCCATGTATATCTGTAATTTTTTTCAAATTTTCTTGAATTGTAAAAATATGAATTTTCATGAATTTTGTGTTTTTCAAAAACCGGCCTTCATGGAGGCCGAGCTCCAAGAGGCATTTTTGCATAAAAACCACTAAAAAACCGCTAATATTGGAACTAGTAGAAAGGCGCGCATCATTTTGTTGGTGGCCGTAGCAGTGCAGCACAAGCGGTAAATCAGCACGGCAAAAAGTTAACACATGAAGAGCCGACCCCAACAACCCTTCGTTCCCCTCCCACTCCCACTCTCTCCCAGTCCCCACACGGTGCGGGTGCGACGGTGGCACGCCTCCCCCAGCTCCTCCAAGTCAACCGCCCCCCTCCCCTCCCCTTCAAAACTCCCCACCCGGCCACCGCACCACACCCAGCTTCTTCCGGCCTCCGCACCTCACCGCCAGTAACCCACAGCACTCCCCAGCTGGGTGTCCGGCTCCGGCCGTTCATGCGCTGATCGACCGCCCGAAACCGCGCGCGCGCGAGCCAACTCCGACCAAGAAAGCCCCAGCGGCCGGCGGCCGTCCAGGAGGGGGGGAGCCACCATGCACTCCCAGAACCACTGGGGCGGGGCGTTCGACATCGACGGCGCGGAGGACGACCAGAGCCGCAACATGGACATCGACCGCGGCGCGCTGCAGCACCAGCACCAGCTGGACGAGACGCAGCAGAGCTGGCTGCTCGGCCCGCCGGAGGCCAAGAAGAAGGACCGCTACGTCGACCTCGGCTGCGTCGTCGTCAAGCGCAAGCTCCTCTGGTGGATGCTCTGGGCCGTCCTCGGCGCCTTCGTCCTCATCGGCCTCCCCATCATCATCGCCAAGAACATCCCCAAGAAGAAGCCCCACGCCCCGCCCCCCGACAAGTACACCGACGCCCTCCACAAGGCCCTCCTCTTCTTCAACGCCCAGAAATGTGAGCTCCCCTCCTCCTTCTTCACTCCTCCACCTCCTCTGCTTCTGCTCTGCTTATGGATGATCAATTCTCTGATTCCTAGTGCTCTGCGGATCCGCCTTTGATCGAGTCCCAAGTCTGTCTGAACTCAAGAATTCGCGTAGAAATCGCTGCGTAACAGTAGAACATTAAATCTTGTACGTAGTTTTGATCTGTGATCTTAAGTGCGCAATTACACCTTGATCTTGAATCTTGATCTTGATGGCAAGCAAAAAGGGAGAAAGAAAGGGAGACCACCACGTAGTCTGTGATCGGGAGCTGGGTACAGCTGCGTACGACGGCAACCCCCACGCTTGGAATGTTATGCCGTCCTGCTCACGGTCTGTCCCTGCCCCCTCGCAGAAAGTGACAAGCTGATATTCAGAGAAATCTCTGGAAATTTCAAAGTACGAATCTCGGCACGTTCACGCACATGTAGGCCAGCCAGTTGATCCATTCTTTAGCTTAGCCCCGCACATGGATGTCGCGGTAGATCTTGCCTATGCTCTGCTTCTGGATCTCGCCAGATGCAAAGCATCCGCATTTCTAGATCCTGATCTGCCTTGCAAGTTGAATTGTCAGCTTCTTACTAGGAGTGCTTTACAAGCTTAATCTTGTCTACTGTAATCAGAAATTCAGAATTCGGTAGTACCGTTCATGGATCTAACGAACATTTTGCTGTTTGTGGTGATATGACAGCCGGCAAGCTTCCTAAGAACAACGGCATCCCGTGGCGCGGGAACTCGGGGATGAAGGACGGCGCGGACCTGCCGGACGTGAAGGGCGGCCTGGTGGGCGGGTACTACGACGCCGGCGACAACATCAAGTTCCACTTCCCGATGGCCTTCTCCATGACGCTGCTGAGCTGGTCGGTGGTGGAGTACGCCGACAGGTACAAGGCGATCGGGGAGTACGACCACGTGAGGGAGCTCATCAAGTGGGGAACCGACTACCTGCTGCTCACCTTCAACTCCTCCGCCTCCACCATCAACAAGCTCTACAGTCAGGTGAGCTCTCCCCATCACTCCGTCCGTCCATCTCGACCGTTCGTTGAAAATCGCACGGTGAAAACATCAAGCAAGCATTTAAAGAGCGAGACTTTTTTGGAAATCATATTTGAAAGTAAGTTCAGTTGAGAACATTAACTAGAAAAGGCATATACGGAGGAGAGCTTTGCTTAAAGTGGTGCTTTTCATCTGTTGAATGTAGAAAGCATAAAGATAGAGAAAGGGGGTGTGCAATAATGCGACTGGCGTGGCCGATTCAGTGTGCACCGCCCAACAGCTAGCCTTGTTTTCCAGCAAGAAATGTTGATGGGCACGCACGCGGCACAGCCAACAACCTTTGACTCTTATCACTTGAGATCAGTAGGCTATCTAGGGTTCGACCCCCAATTATCTACTCCCTCCGTTCCGATTTACTCGTCGTAATTTTAGTTCAAAGGGAGTACATGCTAACATGTGCTTAGCGGGGCATGTCATGTTACCCCAACTCTCCAAGCCAATTTAACTATCCTCACTGCAGCTCATTCAGAGTACCAAGTAGTAGAGTAGCTGTTCATTTTGGTGTTCACGATCCGATCCGAAGATGCTCTCCAACTTGTGCTCACATTTTTGTCACACCCGATCGGTTCACCATCACAAAGCAAAATACAAAGGAAAATTTTGACACGTTCGTGCTTGTGCCTGCAGGTGGGTACTGCCAAGATCAACGGCAGCACGCCGGACGACCACTACTGCTGGAACCGGCCGGAGGACATGGCGTACCCGCGGCCGGTGCAGCAGGCGAGCGCGGCGCCGGACCTGGGCGGCGAGGTGGCGGCGGCGCTGGCCTCCGCCTCCATCGTGTTCCGCGACAACCCGGCCTACTCCAAGAAGCTGGTGAGGGGCGCGGCGACGGTGTACAAGTTCGCGCGCGCCAACGGGAAGCGCACCCCCTACTCGCGGGGCAACCCGGCCATCGAGTACTACTACAACTCCACCAGCTACTGGGACGAGTTCATGTGGAGCGCCTCCTGGATGTACTACGCCACCGGCAACAACAGCTACATCAGCTTCGCCACCGACCCGCGTCTCCCCAAGAACGCCAAGGCCTTCTTCAACATCCTCGACTTCTCCGTCTTCAGCTGGGACAACAAGCTCCCCGGCGCCACGCTGCTGCTCTCGCGCCTCCGCATGTTCCTCAACCCCGGCTACCCCTACGAGGAGTCGCTCATGGGATACCACAACGTCACCAGCATGAACATGTGCATGTATTTTCCCAAGTTCAATGCGTTTAACTTCACCAAGGGCGGCCTCGCGCAGTTCAACCACGGCCAGGGCCAGGCGCTGCAGTACGCCGTCGCCAACTCCTTCCTCGCCGCGCTCTACGCCGACTACATGGAGTCCGTCAACGTCCCCGGCTGGTACTGCGGCCCCAACTTCATGACCGTCGACGACCTCCGCTCCTTCGCCAAATCCCAGGTATTTCTTCTTCTTTTAACCGATCTTATCGTCGTTGGTAAATTATGCAATGCGTGGCTTAACTGTGTGTCATGGTGGTCGAGCAGCTGAACTACATTCTTGGGGACAACCCGATGAAGATGAGCTACGTGGTGGGGTACGGCAAGAAGTACCCGAAGCGGCTGCACCACCGCGGGGCGTCCACGCCCAAGAACGGGATCAAGTACTCGTGCACCGGCGGCAACAAGTGGCGCGACTCCAAGAAGGCCGACCCTCACGTGCTCGTCGGCGCCATGGTCGGCGGCCCGGACAAGAACGACAAGTTCAAGGACGCGAGGATCAGCTACGCGCAGAACGAGCCCACGCTGGTCGGCAACGCCGGGCTCGTCGCCGCGCTCGTCGCCATCACCAACAGCGGCCGCGGCACGGGCGTCGGCGCCGTCGACAAGAACACCATGTTCTCCGCCGTGCCGCCCATGTTCCCCGCCGCCCCGCCGCCGCCGGCCACGTGGAAGCCGTGAGGAGAGCTCTGCCCGGCCGGCCGGTTTTTACGCCGGCGTTGAGCAGATCGATCAGGTTCGGTTGGTAGTGCAATTTTCTGGCCATCATGTAAAATTCTTTTGTATTATACGTACACACGTTAACCGTGGCGCGCGATACGACGGTGGCATGCCTCACGCATGGCCTGTACTACTGTAGATGTTTCTTGTGCACAATTTGGGTATGGACAATTAATGGATACTTGTTGATTCCCAGAGAAGAACTAATGGAGTAAGTGTTCACAGTATCATGCCATCTCCAATGCTCGATCGCTCTCTAGCCGCTTTGCAATGAACAAAATAAATATCTGAAGAATCTAGCACTATCGGTTCGCGGGAATTAGTGACAGGGAATGGGAGAGGTATAAGTCGTATAAGACTTGATGAAAGAAAACTACAATATAAGGAGTATAATACAAGGCATATAATTCACTGTTTGGTTGAATAGCGAGAGAAGGGGAAAGGGAATTAAGAGCATCTTTAGCCGACCCCTTCTAATTTAACTCCTTATATGCCTCCTCAAGCTTGACTCCTCAAAAGAGGAACATCACGCATGCTCACTCACTCACTTCACTTCACACCATGTCATGCCGCGTCACGTGCGCGTTGCGACATGACTCATGAATTGAGTTCGTGTTCAGGCTAATGTTATATGCCTTGTTGAAAGAACTAAAATTTTGCACGATAATCTACTACCCAGTTTTGGGTGTATGGGTGTACGCAACACTCGAGCTCATTATTGACACATTTTGTACTTTGAGAGAGTTTTTCCCACCACATGTCAGTTGGATCTCTTCACACTCCCACATGTCCTCTCCATATAAAAGAAATACAGAGGAGGGAGAGTACACCTAACAGATAGCAGTAGATAGAACATACACTCTCGCAGAGTTCCTTGTGGTGAGTTGCTTTTTTGGCGATCCCATCCTGACGACCGCGTGCACGACCGTACGGGAGAGAAGACCTCTGAATCCGTGTGTCCCATGAGAATATGCACCGAGATGAGGGGCGATAAGGTTTTTGGGAAACGGCACGACGTGACTTCTCGCTCAAGTTCGACTACGTCATCGAGCCCTATCTGCGTGCTTCCACTACTTTCTCTACGACAGCCGATGACTTGGTCTTCACCACCATGGTTGGCGATGCTATTGCACCGGAGTTTCTAGTGAACTCGTATGTTCTGAACCTCTCTCCGTTAACATGTGCCTTTGGTTAATATCTGTACATGCTAGATGTCCCTAGTATGTGGTATGCGACTTGCCATGTTAGTATTCCACTGATGATGTTAATCTGGATTAAAATTAATAAAAAATTGCCTAATATCCTAATAATTCAAAAATCTTATATGTTTAGGCAATTTTCGTTGACACTCTGCTGCTGCTTTGTAACCGAGCCTACTTATGGGTGCTTGCTGATAACCCACAAGTATAGGGGATCACAACAGTTTTCGAGGGTAGAGTATTCAACCCAAATTTATAGATTCGACACAAGGGGAGCCTAAGAATATTTGAAGGTATTAGCAGCTGAGTTGTCAATTCAACCACACCCGGAGATTAATTATCTGCAGCAAAGTGATCACTAGCAAAGTAATATGATAATTTTGATAATAGTGACAGCAGTAACAGTAACGGTAACAGTGATAGCAATAGTTTTGTAGCAAGCGCACTAGTGACGATAGCAGTAGGAACTTAGCAAGAACAATATAAGATAAATTCATAGGCATTAGATCGATGACTTGGTGGATGATATTCATCATGAGACAGTTATAACCTAGGGCAATACGGCACTAGCTCCAGTTCATCAATATAATGTAGGCATGTATTCCGTAAATAGTCATACGTGCTTATGAAAAGAACTTGCATGACATCTTTTGTCCTACCCTCCCGTGGCAGCGGGGTCCCATTGGAAACTAAGGGATATTATGGCATCCTTTTAATAGAGAACCAAAACAAAGCATTAACACACGGTGAATACATGAACTCCTCAAACTACAGTCATCATCAGGAGTGGTCCCGACTATTGTCACTCCAGGGTTATCGGATCATAACACGTAGTAGGTGACTATAACTTGCAAGATCGGATCTAGAACATGGATATAATGGTGATAATATAAACGGTTCAGATCTGAAATCATGGCACCCAGGCTCAAAGTGACAAGCATTAAGCATGGTAAAGTCATAGCAACATTAATCTTAGAACATAGTGGATACTAGGGATCAAGCCCTAACAAAACTAACTCGATTACATGATGAATCTCATCCAACTCCTCACCGACCAGCGAGCCTACGAAGGAATTACTCACTCCCGGTGGGGAGCATCATGGAATTGACGATGGAGAAGGGTTGGTGATGACGACGAACGAAAATCCCCCCTCTCTGGAGCCCCAAACGGACTCCAGATTTGGCCTCCCGATGAAGAACAGGAGGTGATGGCGGCTCCGTCTCGCGGATCGTGATAATTCTTTCTCCTTGATTTTTTTCTAGAAAAATAGGATTTTATAGCGTCGGTTTCAGGGTCTGTGGGGCCACCAAGTGGGGACAACCCACCTGGGCGCGCCAGGAGGGGGGCGCCCTGGTGGGTTGTGCCCACCCAGGTGCCCCTGTCGGTGTCAAAACCGGCGGATCTCGGGTAGGGGGTCCCGAACTGTGCGTCTAGGCAGATGGTAATAGGAGACAAGGGACACGATGTTTTACCCAGGTTCGGGCCGTCTTGATGGAGGTAAAACCCTACATCCTGCTTGATTAATATTGATGATATGGGTAGTACAAGAGTAGATCCACCATGAGATCAAGGAGGCTAAACCCTAGAAGCTAGCCTATGGTATGATTGTTGTATGATGAAGTTGTCCTACGGACTAAAACCCTCCGGTTTATATAGACACCGGAGAGGGTTAGGGTTACACAAAGTCGGTTACAATGGTAGGAGATCTTGAATATCCGCATTGCCAAGCTTGCCTTCCACGCTAAGGAAAGTCCCATCCGGACACGGGACGAAGTCTTCAATCTTGTATCTTCATAGTCCTGGAGTCCGGCTGAAGGTATAGTCCAGCTA
Source organism: Triticum aestivum (assembly GCF_018294505.1). NCBI lineage: Eukaryota > Viridiplantae > Streptophyta > Magnoliopsida > Poales > Poaceae > Triticum > Triticum aestivum. The sequence continues at coordinate 597,196,549 of NC_057797.1, forward strand.
CCCGAACACCCCCTAATCCAGGACTCCCTCAGTAGCCCCTGAACCAGGCTTCAATGACGACGAGTCTGGCGCGTAGATTGTCTTCGGCATTGCAAGGCGGGTTCCTCCTCCAAATTCTTCATAAAAGTTTGTAAACACCAAGAGTAGTGTCCGGCTCTGCAAAATAAGTTTCCACGTATTGCCACAGAGAGAATAACATTAACACAAATCTAATCTGCTGACGTATTCCGCAGCGTGACATCACACTACGGCCAAGCCTTTATTCGAATCGTTTTCACTTTTCCTCCTTAGCGTGTTTTGCGAGGAGGTTTCCTTGGAACGTCTTGTTAAAGCAGAGATCGTGTCCTCCATTTACGGGATTCTCATCAATACGGACGTGGGTAACCCAATCATGCCCGTTAGCATGTCTTCTCGATTAAAGGCAAGTCCCAAACAGTTACGGGGAGGGCTCCTGGTATTCAACCTCTTATAAAGAGACCAAGGCCTTACTCCTTTTCTCCAATCTCAAAACAAGTTCGCCCATCGCCTCAAGTTCCAACACCCTAGGCTCCAGATTCCAGGTGCTTCGGACCTTCGACAATGTCCGGTTCCGACCTGCAAGGCCGATGGATGCTCTCCTCCGTCACGGAGGAGGACGTGCTAAAGTTGAGAGAGGCTAAGTTCTTGACCGCCGAAATTTTGCATATGTTGCCTGCTCAAAGGCAGGCTATTCCCAGTCCCCAGCCCGGTGAGAGCATAGTGTTCATGTCTCACTTCCTTCGGGGGTTAGGCTTCCCGATGGATCCCTTCGTGAGGGGGCTGATGTTCTATTATGGGCTGGAATTTCATGACTTAGCCCCGGAGTCCATCCTCCACATTTCCTCATTCATCGTTGTGTGCGAAGCGTTCCTCCGTGTTACTCCTCACTTCGGATTATGGCTCAAGACTTTTGGAGTGGAGCCGAAGATGATCGAGGGACGGCACGCAGAGTGCGGAGGCGCTGTCATAAGTAAGAATGCTGATGCTCCATGGCCCGAGGGCTCCTTTCAAGAGGAGCTCGGTTTGTGGCAACGAGAGTGGTTCTATATCACGGCTCCCAGGAGCACCAAATGGGTGGCGCCTCCTGCCTTTCACTCGGGCCCCCACCACGGCTAGCGTCATGGGTCAACAAAGGATTAGATTGGGGGTTATCCAAAGACGTGCCCTTGTTGCAGGGCCGCATTAAGGATCTCTTAGAAAGAGACCTCTACCTGGTCAAGGTGACGCAGGTCATGCTGATTCGCCGAACACTGCCCGGCAAACGTCGCTCCCTTTGTCTGTGGGAGTTTAATCCGGAGGGACCACGAGCTCTCCAGCATTTTATGGGCGCAACGCCCGTGGAGATGTATAAAATGTTCTTCGGATCACAAGAAATGTGTCCGGATTTGACCGAGGACGCAGGTTTAAGCTGCAATCGCCCGGATACTCAAGTAAGTAACCTTGTGCCCGGACTCGCTATCCGTAAAATTGTCATAAATTCGCCCCTAAAAGGGCTGTCCTTTTAAACAGGAGTGGATAGCGAAGGCAAAGCTGATCAGGTGTCCGGCTCCCCTTCCTGAGACCAGGCCGGATCCCGTGCTAGTCAGGATGTTGAAGATCGTGCCTTTGGAGGAAAGTGAGGGGGAGGACAAGGAAACTATGGCCTCCTCGAAGGAGGCTGCTCCGAAGGGAAGAACTGACAATTCCTCTCCTAAGGGGAAGAAGAGGGCCGCCTCTGACGACCCGGAGACCATGGCCTCAAAGCGGGGGGGAAAGTCCTCGTCAGAGGGTCCGACGCCGGGGAGATCCTCGGCCGAACTACGCCCTCAAAGGGATTAGCCCTCCAGCGAGCCGTAAGTAGAGAAAGATTTTCCTTTAGAGGGATGAGAGAAATCCTTGCTTTTCATCTGAGAAGATTAACCGAAATTTTACTTTGTAGCTCGGACCTCAGCCCTTCTCAACAGAGCTCGTCTTCGGGGGATCTTCTTCCAGAGATGATGGAGAGTGGAATGCCTCCCCCTGCCGTACTGCCTGGCGAGGCGGGCGACCCTGAGGTGTCGTTGCGGAGGGTTTCTCCGAATCCGGCAGGGGTGGAAGATAGCCGTATGTCCCCCCAAGGTTCTCCGCGTCCGGCCTTCGATGGAGGTCATAGGACGAGTCCGGCACCGTCCGATGCGCGGTCGGAGGAGCTGATGATTCTGCTGGGGCGAGCTTCTATCTCAAAGGAGCACCGTGCATTGATGGGTACGGTGATTGGAAGGATTTCGTCCGCGGAAAGCGGATTGCATGAGGCCGTCAGAAGTTTGCTGACGGGTTTTGAGGTACGTTTGATAATGTACTTCTTTGTCAGTTGTGCATAAACAAGATGCGCCCTGTGTAGATAGTAGCCCCTGAGACTCTGTGCTTGTCAAAATTGACGGCGCGCAGAGGATCATAATCCCAGGTCTAAAATGTCGCCTTTGTATACAAGTGGCGAAGTGTCCGGAATCGAGCCGAACTGATGATTTTGCCGAACTAAAGCGGCGACTTGATGTGGCAGATGCCGACATCGTGCTCGTCAACGAGCGGCTTGATGAGGCTCAAGGTATGCAATTCCTCGGGCGGCATCTGGTAAGAGGAGCTTTATGCCAGTATCTTACAATGTGTGTGCTTGACGCAGATGGTGCGGCCGCCGTGGAGAGTCTTCGGGCGGAATTTTCCCGAGCTAAGGAACAAGCCAAGAAAAGTGATGCGGCTGCCGAGAAGGCCCTTGAAGAGCTGAGAGCCGAACAGGCTGCTCACTGCCTAAGCAAGAAGGAGATGGCCATGATGGCCGTGAAGTTAAAAACTATTGCTGACCGTTGCAAGTTTCTTGAGAAAGAAGACCGGGCGAGACAGACGGACTTAGAGAAGGCCGTTGCTGATGCCAAGGATGCTCGCTCTGTGATGAGAGCTGCGAAGGAGGAGCTGCGTCAGGCCGGACAGATTGCGGCTGGAAAGCCCTTTATGCTGCGGAGGAAGTTTTGCGATCCGGAGTTTGCTCCATTGGACCGGATGTGGAGTGTGGAGGACACCTATCTGGATTTGGCAGCGAGTGCTGCTGATGCGACCGAATAATTTCATGATCAAGAAGATCGCGAAGTGGAAAGGCTTTTCTAGTCGCAGTTCCAGAATCCAGAGCGTCCACTGGCAGTGGACGATCATCTGGCTCAATGGGCCGAACTGAATAGATTGTCCGGACTCGCCATGAAGTACGTCATGGGTCATCTGTGGCCGGGGAGATCGGAGCCGAAGAGTTATTTCAGCTTGGTGCAGCAATTCCTTGACGCGGTGCCACGTATCAATGCGATGAAGAGGTCAGCATGCATAGAGGGCGCACGGATGGCTCTTGCTCGTGTCAAGACATACTGGGCAGAGATGGAGACCACCGTTGTTGCATCCCGAGATTCGGACAAAAGCCGAGTACCCTCCGAGCACTATTTTCAGGAAGTCCTTGAAGGCGCTCGTGTAATAGAAACGCAGTGCTCGGAGGATGCTATGTTCTAATAGCATATGTAATTATAAAGCAATATTTTGATGAATTGTAGTAGCCTGTTATACTTGTGCCTTCAAGTATTTGGAACACCTCCTGTGCGGCCGTTTTAAGATATATGTACAAAATCTGAAAGATTGCAGTCATTGGCTTCAGCCCCCACGCACATAGTGCGGGGGTGCTCGCAGAAGGCGCATTTTCACACTTAATCCAACGTCTTGGTCCTACAAAGGAGGTGATAGCGCAGCGAGCTAGGCAACCGGACTATAATGCTTTAACACTTTCACTTAGCCATAGGAGCTTGACAATGGAACTATTTAGGTAGTCCCTGGTGGCGACTGCGCTCGCCCGAATTCGGGGCGCGTATGTGCCTGGCCGGGAAACGGCCCTTCGTTAATGCGGAGGAATCCTACAGATTCCGGAGAGTCATCTAGTGGTTGACCAGTCTCACGCCATATCATGACAGTCGGTTTTTGGCTTTCTCTACTGAGGTGCTCGCCTGGCCGAACCAGGGCACAATCGCAGTAGTTCTCCTGGTGCCACCTTAGCCGATAGAGCGGAACGTAAGGCGACCGAACACAGGAGCCGGGCAACCCAACATTTGACCAAAATCATGACTCGGAGCTGATGCATATAAGGCCAAACTCGCGACGCCGAACACTCCCTAAGGTATTCGGTCTTTATGAGAGCGGGCGAGGTAACACTCTGAGGTATAAGCCCCTAGTGTCCAGGTACGCGCAAGAATTCTGACGTGGCCACATGCCAAGACGCCAGCCTCCTCCTTGGTCATAGAACCAGGGGATGTGTATCAACAAGAGACGGTAAAAAAGGTTTACGCAGGGTCTTAATCTGAAAAGAATCCTTGGAACGGGTCCCTACTGCATGTCTGCGCCTGTGTCTCTGTTGTGCCGTATCCTGGACGGGCGCAGCACGACGTTCATCTATAAAAAGAGAGCAACTAAGTTGAAAAAGGGGTGTGCCGAACAAAAGTTATATGAAATAAACAAAGTGTAAAGTAAAATATGAAAAATTGAGCTTTATTGTCTCTTATTTTATATGTGTGAAGCCCCTAGTGCAGGGGTATATGGCCACTAAGCCTTTATCAACGATACTTTTGTGCCAGACTCGTCTATCCGTGTCCGTGGTCTTAATGACCTATTCCGATGTTCTGGCTGGTGAAGCCATTGTATTGTGGGGCTGTTAAAGCGGCCGCACAATCCTCCGTTTGGGGGAGGTGTTCTCACTGCTTCCCCTTTAAGGAGATGATGCCGCGTGGACCAGGCATCTTAAGCGTAAGAGATGCATAATGCGGTATTGCGTTAAAGCGGGCGAAAGCTTCGCGTCCCAGTAGTGCTTGATAGCGACTTGAGAATGGGACGATGTGGAAAGTCAGCTTTTCGCGATGGAAGTTATCGGCAGAGCCGAAAATAACCTCGAGCCGGAGAAAATCCATGCAATGGGTGTCTGGACCTGGCGTTACTCCTTGGAAGGAGGTTTTGCTGTGGCGAATTCTTTTTGGGTCGATCCCCATGTGGCGGATTGAGTCCTGATATATCAAGTTGAGTCCGCTGCGACCGTCCATAAGGACATTTGAAAACCGGAGTCCGCCAATTATTGGATCGAGTACCAGGGCAGTCCAGCCTAGGTTCCTGACACTTCTAGAATAATCCAGATGATCGAAGATGATTGGTTTTGACAACCAGTGGCGGGATTCCTTTGGGATAGGCCGTGGGGCGCGTACCTTTATGGGCGCCGCATGTTTTGTTATGTGGAGTAAGTTTACTGTTTTTACTTCTTGTGGGAAATTCTTTTGTTTCCTGGTACTCTGTTTTTGGGGTTCGTCCTCGTCTTCGCTTGGTGTGTCGAGCCCCTTGTGTTCGGCGTTGAGTCTGCCGGATTGTTTGAAAACCCAACAATCTCTGTGGGTATGGTTAGTAGGCTTTCCGGGAGTGCTGTGTATTTGACATATCCTATCCAAGATTTTGTTTAGGTTGGATAGGTCGTCCCTGTTATCTTGGAGGGGCGGCTTTTTCTGATTCTGTCGTGAGCTTTTGAATCCGGCGTTGACTACCGTGCTCTTCGGACTTTTTTCCTTAGTCCGACGACGGTCCTTATTGCATCATGGTTTTCCGTTTCCATCCCTAGTTTCGGATGTACTTGGGTCACTGGCGCTGCATCTTGCCAACCAGTTGTCCTTTCCTGCGCAAAAGCGGGTCATGAGGCTTGTTAATGCAGCCATTGTTCTTGGCTTTTCTTGGCCGAGGTGTCTGGCGAGCCATTCGTCTCGGACATTATGCCTGAAAGCCGCTAAGGCTTCAGCGTCCGGACAGTCGACTATCTGATTCTTTTTAGTAAGAAATCTATTCCAGAATTGTCGAGCTGACTCTCCGGGCTGTTGAGTTATATGACTAAGATCGTCTGCATCCGGAGGGCGGACATAAGTCCCTTGAAAATTTGCTCGGAAAGCGTCCTCGAGCTCTTCCCAACTTCCGATTGTGTTTTCAGGAAGGCTTTTGAGCCAATGCCGGGCTGGCCCTTTAAGCTTGAGGGGTAAGTATTTTATGGCGTGGAGGTCATCTCCTCTAGCCATATGTATGTGGAGGATATAATCCTCGATCCAGACTCCAGGGTCTGTTGTTCCATCATATGCCTCTATGTTTACGGGTTTGAATCCCGCTGGAAATTCATAATCCAGGACCTCATCGGTGAAACATAGGGGGTGTGCGGCACCCCTGTATTTGGGTGTGCCGGATTCTGATAATGGCTTTATTGCATTGCTTACGAGAGCTTGCTTTCTTGGCCCGTAAATGGACCTAGCTGGGCCATGATGCGAATCCTTAAGTGGGTCGCATGCCAGCTTAAGTGCGGCACTGCTTGCCGCTTTATGCTGGCCATGGGGTTGTCTATCCGACCGTGTGGCTTTCTCACTTTTGGAATGCGAGGGCTCTAAGGCCTCCTCGTCGAATTCAGGCAGTAGCTTTCTCTTCGGATAGCTTTTAGTGCGGCGACTGTCGCCGTATTTGTCTGCGGTATTGATTACTTTACTCCATCTGATCCTAAGTGCATCTTCCGCAGTTTTTAGCTTCCGCTTCTGCTTTTTCAGGCTGCGTGCGGTTGCAACGAGCCGTTTGTGGAGGTTCTTCTGCTTCATGGGCTTGTCCGGCGTAGGGTCGTCCGGAATGCCATTTTCGCCGGGGGAGGGATGTTCGGTTTCTCTATCCAGGTTGTCCTGTTGGGACGGTTGCTCTAAGGCATGCTCGTCGTCTACCGGCTCATCCTGCTCTATGGCTGGGTCTTTATCGAGGCGGGGCTTGGGTCGGCATTTACGCTGACGCTTTGATTGTTTTTCGAGAGATCGATCCCTCTTTCAATCCCCGTTTTCCTTGTTGTTGCTTCCTTTAGGGGTATCCACCATGTACACATCGTGAGATGAGGTGGCTGTACAATGCCCTATAGGCGTTGGTTCTTGGTTGTCTCCTGCATCGTCGTCCATACCGTCGATGTCTTCGGAGTCGAAGTCGAGCATGTCGGTTAAGTCATCGACAGTGGCTATGAAGTGGGTGGTGGGTGGGTTTTGAATTTCTTCATCATCTGAATCCCATCCTTGCTGACCGTAGTCCGGCCAGGGCTCTCCTGATAAAGAGAGAGACTTTAGCGAATTCAGGATGTCGCCGAAGGGCGAGTGCTAAAAGATGTCTGCGGCGGTGAACTCCATTATCGGCGCCCAATCGGATTCGATCGGCAGGGGCGCGGGAGGCTCGGAGTTCGGAAAGGAATTCGGCTCCTTGGAGTCACGAGCCATGCGGAGTGCGGGGCTGGAGTTCGGCTCGATCGCCTCTGAGATCGCAGCCCCTGAGGCAGCGTCCAACCGCTGATCCTCGATTGGCGTAGTAGGCTCCGAATCAATGGTCGGAACTGATGCGTGTGCGGCCTCCAAGGCGCTGTTCGGCGGCAGAGCTATATCATGCCCATCGAGACAGTGTGGCGCGCTTGGCTGTGGCTCGAATCCGTCGAAGATCAAGTCCCCGCGGATGTCAGTCGTATAGTTTAGGCTTCCAAACCTGACCTGATGGCCAGGGGCGTAGCTTTCGATCTGCTCAAGGTTGCCAAGCGACTTGGCCCGCAGTGCGAAGCCACCGAAGACGAAGATTTGTCCGTGAAGAAAAGTCTCACCCTGGACTGCATCGTTGTTGATGATCGAAGGAGCCATCGGGCCTAAAAGCAACGACACAGAGGAACTCTCAATGAAAGCACCAATGTCGGTGTCAAAACCGGCGGATCTCGGGTAGGGGGTCCCGAACTGTGCGTCTAGGCGGATGGTAACAGGAGACAAGGGACACGATGTTTTACCCAGGTTCGGGCCCTCTTGATGGAGGTAAAATCCTACGTCCTGCTTGATTAATATTGATGATATGGGTAGTACAAGAGTAGATCTACCACGAGATCAAGGAGGCTAAACCCTAGAAGCTAGCCTATGGTATGATTGTTGTATGATGAAGTTGTCCTACGGACTAAAACCCTCCGGTTTATATAGACACCGGAGAGGGTTAGGGTTACACAAAGTCGGTTACAATGGTAGGAGATCTTGAATATCCGCATCGCCAAGCTTGCCTTCCACGCCAAGGAAAGTCCCATCCGGACACGGGATGAAGTCTTCAATCTTGTATCTTCATAGTCCTGGAGTCCGGCTGAAGGTATAGTCCAGCTACCCGAACACCCCCTAATCCAGGACTCCCTCAGCCCCCCTCCGGTGGTTCTTGGCTCCAGAAATTCTTGTTTATTGTATGAAAAATCCTCGCAAAATTCCGTTCCATTCCGAGAAATTTTATTTCTGCACAAAAACAACACCATGGTAGTTCTGCTGAAATCATCATCAGTCCGGGGTTAGTTTTCATTCAAATCATGCAAATTAGAATCCAAAACAAGCGGAAAAGTGTTAGAAAAAGTAGATACGTTGGAGACGTATCACTTGCTTCATGCACATTAGCACCCGTGTCAATCAACCAATCAGGAGAATGACATACTGAAAGAATAGTGGGAAATATACCATACCCAGCATCCTTCATGTTAGTGTCTCCAATGACAACATTAGCGGTCTTGCCGCCTTTCCCAGGATTACGCTTGTCACAGCGATTAGGGAAACTAGGAGCCCAATGATCAGGATCCCCACACACATGACAAGCACCTTTCTTCTTGCCATTCTTCTTCTTGAAGTTCATGTGTTGCACAGCCTTGTTCTTCCCATCAAACTTTGCTTTACGATCAAACTTGCCCTTGTTCTTGAACTTGTGGGTCTGGAAGTTCTGCTTCTGTACCACATTGGCACTAGATCCTCCCTCAATACCTCGAGCATGTGTGTCCTTTGCTCTCGCCTTTTCTTCCACATCAAGAGTGCCAATGAGATCCGGGACGGAAAACTCCTGCCTCTTATGCTTCAGCAAGGTAGCAAAGTTCCTCCATGAAGGAGGAAGCTTAGTGATGTGATACGTCTCCAACGTATCTATAATTTTTGATTGCTCCATGCTACTTTATCTACTGTTTTAGGCAATATTGGGCTTTATTATCCACTTTTATATTATTTTTGGGACTAACCTATTAACCGGAGGCCCAGCCCAGATTTGTTGTTTTATGCCTATTTCAGTATTTCGAGGAAAAGGAATATCAGACGGAGTCAAAATGGAACGAAATCAACTGGAGAAGTTATTTTTGGAAGGAAACCCACCTAATGGACTTGGACCCCACGTCAGAAGAGCCACGAGGCAGTCACGAGGGTGGAGGGCGCGCCCTCCCCCCTGGGTGCGCCCCCCTGCCTCGTGGAACCCCCGTAGCTCCACCGACGTACTCCTTTCACCCATATATACCGTCGTACCCTAAAACTTCCAGAATAGAAGATAGATCGGGAGTTCCGCCGCTGCAAGCCTCCAGAACCACGAAAAACCAATCGAGACCCCTTTCCGGTACCCTGCCAGAGGGGGGATCCATCTCCGGTGGCCATCTTCATCATCCCGGCGCTATCCATGACGAGGAGGGAGTAGTTCACCCTCGGGGCTGAGGATATGTACCAGTAGCTATGTGTTTGATCTCTCTCTCGTGTTCTCTCTCGTGTTCCATCTATGGCACGATCTTGATGTATCCCGAGCTTTGCTATTGTAGTTGGATCTTATGTTTCTTCTCCCCCTCTACTCTCTTGTGATGAATTGAGTTTCCCCTTTGAAGTTATCTTATCGGATTGAGTCTTTTATGAACACTTGATGTATGTCTTGCCGTGCTTATCTGTGGTGACAATGGGATATCACGTGCCACTTGATGTATGTTTTGGTGACCAACTTGCGGGTTCCGCCCATGAACCTATGCATAGGGGTTGGCACACGTTCTTGATTCTCCGGTAGAAACTTTGGGGTACTATTTGAAGTACTTTTATGTTGGTTGGATAAATATGAGATTGTGTGATGCATATCGTATAATCATGCCCACGGATACTTGAGGTGACAATGGAGTATCTAGGTGACATTAGGGTTTTGGTTGATTTGTATCTTAAGGTGTTATTCTAGTACGAACTCTTTTATAGATTGATCCGAAAGAATAGCTTTGTGGTGGTTTCGTACCCGACCATAATCTCTACGTTTGTTCTCCGCTATTAGTGGCTTTGGAGTGACTCTTTGTCGCATGTTGAGGACTTTTCATATGATCTATCTATGTTATTATTGTTGAGAGAACTTACACTAGTGAAAGTATGAACCCTAGGCCTTGTTTCCTATCATTGCAATACCGTTTACGCTCACTTTTACCGCTCGCTACCTTGCTGTTTTTATATTTTCAGATTACAAAAACCTATATCTACTATCTATTTTGCACTTGTATCACCTTCTCTTCGCCGAACTAGTGCACCTATACAATTTACCATTGTATTGGGTGTGTTGGGGACACAAGAGACTTTTTGTTATTTGGTTGCAGGGTTGTTTGAGAGAGACCATCTTCCTCCTACGCCTCTCGCGGATTGATAAACCTTAGGTCATCCACTTGAGGGAAATTTGCTACTGTCCTACAAACCTGTGCACTTGCAGGCCCAACAACGTCTACAAGAAGAAGGTTGTGTAGTAGACATCAAGCTCCTTTCTGGCGCTGTTGCCGGGGAGGTGAGTGCTTGAAGGTATATCTTTAGATCTTGCAATCGAATCTTTTTGTTTCTTGTTTTAGCACTAGTCTAGTTTATAAAAGAAAACTACCAAAAAATGGAATTGAGTTTGTCTCATACGCTTCACCTTTTTAATATCTTTCGTGAGTATGATGGAAAGGAAAATTGTGCCAAAGTGCTAGAAGAAGATATCTATAAATTGTTTGGCACTAAATCTTTGAATGATGAGCATGATTGCAATGTTGTTAGTATGAATTCCTTGAATATCCATGATGCTAATGATATGCAAAGCCACAAGCTTGGGGAAGCTATGTTTGAGGAAGATGATATATTTTGTCCCCCAAGCTTTGATGAGCAAAATTATTATGATGAAAGCATGCCTCCTATCTATGATGATTATTGTGATGACACGTATGCTACAAAGAATAATGATAACCATGAAACTTGTCATCTTGATCTTAATTTTCAATCATATGATAGTTATTTTGTTGAGTTTGCTCCCACTATTATTCATGGGAAGAAATTTGCTTATGTGGAGAGTAGTAAATTTTCTATGCTTGTAGATCATGAAAAGAATGCTTTAGGTGCTGGTTATATTGTTGAATTCATTCATGATGCTACTGAAAATTATTATGAGGGAGGAACATATGCTTGTAGGAATTGCAATAATATCAAGTTTCCTCTCTATGTGCTTAAAGTTTTGAAGTTATGCTTGTTTTACCTTCCTATGCAAGTTGATTATTGTTCCCATAAGTTGTTTGCTCACAAAATCCCTATGCATAGGAAGTGGGTTAGGCTTAAACGTGCTAGTCATATTCTTCATGATGCTCTCTTTATATTTCAATTCTTATCTTTTATGTGAGCATTATTGAAATCATAATGCCTAGCTAGGGGCGTTAAACGATAGCGCTTGTTGGGAGACAACCCAATTTTATTTTAGTTTCTTTATTTTAGTTTCTGTTTAGGAATAAATAATCCATCTAAATTCTGTTTAGATGTGGTTTTATCTTTTAATTAGTGTTTGTGCCAAGTTAAACCTATTAGATCTTCTTGGAAGATAGTTATTTGATCTTGCTGTAATTTCCAGAATCTTTGCGCTCAGTACCCGAATTGTCAAAAATCACCAGAACGTGATAAAATAGTGATTCTAATTGCTGCTGATCAATAAACAAATTTCCCAGGTCGTCTAATTTTGGTAGAATTTTTTGGGTTCCATAAGTTTGCGTTAGTAACAGATTACTTCAGACTGTTCTGTTTTTGACAGATTCTGTTTTCATTGTGTTGTTTGCTTTTTTTGATGACTCTATGGCTAGTAAAATAGTTTATAAACCATAGAGAAGTTGGAATACAGTAGGTTTAACACCAATATAAATAAATAATGAGTTCATTACAGTACCATGAAGTGGTGTTTTGTTTTCTTTCGCTAACGGAGCTCACGAGTTTTCTGTTAAGTTTTGTGCTGTGAAGTTTTCAAGTTTTGGGTAAAGATTCGATGGACTATGGAATAAGGAGTGGAAAGAGCCTAAGATTGGGGATGCCCAAGGCACCCCAAGGTAATATTCAAGGACAACTAAGAGCCTAAGTTTGGGGATGCCCCGGAAGGCATCCCCTCTTTCGTCTTCATTCATCGGTAACTTTACTTGGAGCTATATTTTTCTTCACCACATGATATGTGTTTTGCTTGGAGCGTCATTTTATTTTCCTTAGCTTTGCTTGCTGTTTGAATAAAGTATCAATATCTGAAATTATTAAATGGGAGAGTCTTCACTTGGTTGCATAATTATTCGACTACTCATTGATCTTCACTTATATCTTTCGGAGTAGTTTGTCATTTGCTCTAGTACTACACTTATATCTTTTAGAGCATGGTGGTGGTTTTATTTTGTAGAAATAGATGAACTCTCATGCTTCACTTATATTATTTTGAGAGTCTTAAGTAGCATGGCAATTTGCTTAAAATCTTAATATGCTAGGCATACAAGATTTGTAAGAATTCTTATGAGTGTGTTGAATACTACGAGAAGTTTGATGCTTGATGATTGTTTTGAAATATGGAGGTAGTGATATTAAAGTTGTGCTAGTTGGGTAGTTGTGAATTTGAGAAATACTTGTGTTGAAGTTAGAAAGTCCCGTAGCATTCACGTATGGTTAAAGTTGTGTAACAAATTTGAAGCATGAAGTGTACCTGGCTTGTGCATCCTTATGAGTGGCGGTCGGGGACGAGCGATGGTCTTTTCCTACCAATCTATCCCCCTAGGAGCATGCGCGTAGTACTTGATTTTTGATGACTTCTAAATTTTTGCAATAAGTATATGAGTTCTTTTGACTAATGTTGAGTCCATGGATTATACGCACTCTTACCTTTCCGCCATTTGTTAGCCTCTTCGGTACCGTGCATTGCCCTTTCTCACATTGAGAGTTGGTGCAAACTTCGCCGGTGCATCCAAACCCCGTGATACGATACACTCTATCACACATAAACCTCCCTATATCTTCCTCAAAAAAGTCACCATACCTACCTATTTATGGCATTTCCATAGCCATTCCGAGATATATTGCCATGCAACTTCAACCATTATCATCATCATCATCATCATGACATGCTTTACTTTTGTCATATTGCCATTGCATGATCTTGTAGTTGACATCGTATTTGTGGCAAAGCCACCGTTCATAATTTTTCATACATGTCACACTTGATTCATCGCAATCCTGGTACACCGCCGGAGGCATTCATATAGAGTCATACTTTGTTCTAGTATCGAGTTGTAATCATTGAGTTGTAAATAAATAGAAGTGTGATGATCATCATTATTAGAGCATTGTCCCAAGTGAGGAATAAAAAAAAAGAGAAAGACCATAAAAAAAAGAAGGCCCGAAAAAAAGAGAAAGGCCATAAAAAAAGAGAAGGCCCAAAAAAAAGATAAAGGCCACAAAAAGGAGAAGGCCCCCAAAAAAGAGAAAGGCCATAAAAAAAGAGAAGGCCAAATAAAAAATGAGAGAAAAAGAGAGAAGGGACAATGTTACTATCCTTTTACCACACTTGTGCTTCAAAGTAGCACCATAATCTTCATAGTAGAGAGTCTCTCATGTTATCACTTTCATATACTAGTGGGAATTTTTCATTATAGAACTTGGCTTGTATATTCCAACGATGGGCTTCCTCAAAATGCCCTAGGTCTTCATGAGCAAGCAAGTTGGATGCACACCCACTAGTTTTCTTTTGTTGAGCATTCTTAGCTCTAGTGTATCCGTTGCACGGCAATCCCTACTCCTTGCATTAACATCAATTGATGGGCATCTCCATAGCTCATTGATTAGCCTCGTTGATGTGAGACTTTCTCCTTTTTTTGTCTTCTCCACACAATCCCCATCATCATATTCTATACCACCCATAGTGCTATGTCCATGGCTCGCGCTCATGTTTTGCGTGAAGGTTGAAAAAGTTTGAGATTATTTGAGTATGAAACAATTGCTTGGCTTGTCATCGGGGGTATAGAAGTTGGGAACATCTTTGTGTGACGAAAATGAAGCATAGCCTAACTATATGATTTTGTAGGGATGAACTTTCTTTTGCCATGCTATTTTGAGAAGACATGATTACTTTGATTAGTATGCTTGAATTATTATTATTTTCATGTCAATATGAACTTTTGTCTTGAATCTTTCGGATCTGAATATTCATATCACAAGTAAGAAGAATTACATTGAAATTATGCCAAGTAGCACTCCGCATCAAATTTTTTTTTATCATTTACCTACTCGAGGACGAGCACGAATTAAGCTTGGGGATGCTTGATACGTCTCCAATGTATCTATAATTTTTGATTGCTCCATGCTACTTTATCTACTGTTTTAGGCAATATTGGGCTTTATTATCCACTTTTATATTATTTTTGGGACTAACCTATTAACTGGAGGCCCAGCCCAGATTTGCTGTTTTATGCCGATTTCAGTATTTCGAGGAAAAGGAATATCAGACGGAGTCAAAACGGAACGAAATCAACTGGAGAAGTTATTTTTGGAAGGAAACCCACCTGATGGACTTGGACCCCACGTCAGAAGAGCCACGAGGCGGTCACGAGGGTGGAGGCGCGCCCTCCCCTTGGGCGCGCCCCCTGCCTCGTGGGGCCCCCGTAGCTCCACCGATGTACTCCTTTCACCCATATATACCGTCGTACCATAAAACTTCCAGAACAGAAGATAGATCGGGAGTTCCTCCGCCGCAAGCCTCCAGAACCATGAAAAGCCAATCGGGACCCCTTTCCGGTACCCTGCCAGAGGGGGGATCCATCTCCGGTGGCCATCTTCATCATCCCGGCGCTATCCATGACGAGGAGGGAGTAGTTCACCCTCGGGGCTGAGGGTATGTACCAGTAGCTATGTGTTTGATCTCTCTCTCTCGTGTTCTCTCTCGTGTTCCATCTATGGCATGATCTTGATGTATCCCGAGCTTTGCTATTGTAGTTGGATCTTATGTTTCTTCTCCCCCTCTACTCTCTTGTGATGAATTGAATTTCCCCTTTGAAGTTATCTTATCGGATTGAGTCTTTTATGAACACTTGATGTATGTATTGCCGTGCTTATCTGTGGTGACAATGGGATATCACGTGCCACTTGATGTATGTTTTGGTGACCAACTTGTGGGTTCCGCCCATGAACCTATGCATAGGGGTTGGCACACGTTCTTGATTCTCCGGTAGAAACTTTGGGGCACTATTTGAAGTACTTTTATGTTGGTTGGATAAATCTGAGATTGTGTGATGCATATCGTATAATCATGCCCACGGATACTTGAGGTGACAATGGAGTATCTAGGTGACATTAGGGTTTTGGTTGATTTGTATCTTAAGGTGTTATTCTAGTACGAACTCTTTTATAGATTGATCCGAAAGAATAGCTTTGTGGTGGTTTCGTACCCGATCATAATCTCTATGTTTGTTCTCCGCTATTAGTGGCTTTGGAGTGACTCTTTGTCGCATGTTGAGGACTTGTCATATGATCTATCTATGTTATTATTGTTGAGAGAACTTACACTAGTGAAAGTATGAACCCTAGGCCTTATTTCCTATCATTGCAATACCGTTTACGCTCACTTTTACCGCTCGCTACCTTGCTGTTTTTATATTTTCAGATTACAAAAACCTATATCTACTATCTATTTTGCACTTGTATCACCTTCTCTTCGCCGAACTAGTGCACCTATACAATTTACCATTGTATTGGGTGTGTTGGGGACACACGAGACTTTTTATTATTTGGTTGCAGGGTTGTTTGAGAGAGACCATCTTCCTCCTACGCCTCTCGCGGATTGATAAACCTTAGGTCATCCACTTGAGGGAAATTTGATACTGTCCTACAAACCTGTGCACCTGCAGGCCCAACAACGTCTACAAGAAGAAGGTTATGTAGTAGACATCATGATGATACCTCCGCCAACAAACTTGTCCGGTAGCATACAACTGAAGTGCTCAAGTTCTCTAGCAAATGACTGTATCTCATGAGCTTGCTCAACCACGGAGCGCTCTTTAGTCATCCTGTAATCATAGAATTGCTCCATGATGTACAACTCAGTGCCAGCATCTGAGACCCCAAACTTGGCCTCGAGTGCATCCCACATATCTTTTCCATTATCAATTGACGCATAAGCATCAACTATGTTCTCACGAAGAACACTCAAGAGAGCAGCCTTAAACAGAGTATCCATTTTCTGAAAAGCTTGTGCCTGTTGAGCATCAAGCTCTCCTTTAGGTTTGCCGAGAGTGGTGTCATAGCAACTCATGGTTTGAAACCATAAGACTGCTCTCACGCGCCACCTCTTATAGTGGATACCCTCAAACATAGAAGGTCTCATGGAAGCAGGAAAACCACTTGGGGTAAATTGCCTATAATAAGGTTTTTGGATTGTTGGAAATATGAGCAATTTACCGAATGATTTTATTAACAGAAATACTAGATAAAGCATGACTAATATAGTAGAGATAAAACAAGTCATGTGTTCTGACAGAGAGAAGGAAAATAGCTTCTGCATATATGAACCGTAGCCTATCATATCTAAAGTAGACAGAATAGCAAGTAGCATATATGAATTAGAACCTAACATGTGTAGGACAAGGACTAGAACAAGGAACTTTGGCAGAACCTTTAACAAGAAAAGACAAGAACACGTACGGGACAGCAGCAGCAGAAGCGCTGGACTTGGGGTCGGTGTCCTCGCCTGCCATGTCGTCGAGGAGGTCGTGGACGTCGGGGAAGAAGTCGTCGTCGGGAAAGTCGTCGTCGGCGACCGGATCGTCCGTGATGAAGCAGCCAGTAGTCGCGCTGAGCGCTCCCCAAAAACCTTATCACCCTTCTCCCGTACATGACTCAAAAGGTGCGGTTTCGGAGGCCTACTGTCCCGACCTGCGGTGCACGCCGCAAGCCGGGATGGGGAAGATCATAGCAGCAGCGCAGTGCTCAGGAACTTTGTGGCGAGAGGAAGGGGATCTTCTGGTGTGTCTCTCTGGAGAGGAGCGACCTCTCTTATATAGGCACAGGAGAAGGACGCGAAGAGGCTGTGACGGGAGGTGAAGCAACGAAGGGAGACAAAGCGAACAGGCAGCGGCCGAAGAGGCGCGCCGTTCGAATTCAGTGTCCACTACAGAAAAATGTTTCAACTCCCACGTGACCTTTCGTATACCCGTCGTGCGTGGCAAACATTTAGACATCGGCTTGGCTCATTCCCGCAACCCGCGGCGTGTCGTGGCGAGGCGAGGCGGGCGGCGGAGGAGGAGCGCGCGTGGATGTCCCTCTTGTTGTCATGCTCATACATGTGGGGAAAGAGCCTCCCTCATAAAGAGGTCCAACTCCCTCTAAACTAGCAATGTGGGACTAAACTTTTGTTCCACCTCTTGCCTTGCACAAATGGGCTGCGTGGGCCTCTAGTATTTATTAGGAATTTCTGAAACTGCTATTGGGCTAGGCCCAAAATAGACAAAATTCTAGCAATCCCCCACCAGATCCGAGAGGCACACAAAAATTTGCCTTTGGTTCCAAAACACTGTTTTATATACCGGTACTGCAGTGGAGACTGTTAAGTTGAACTTCCACCTAGAACTCTATGCTACACTAGTAAGCAACTTGAACAGTGGACTGGGCCTTGAACTGCAAGTTTTCTGCGAATCTAGCTTCACATAAAGCCTTGACCGATACGTGGCTACCGTGGGTCTTCCCCGCGAGTGGAGCTTATGCGTCATACTCGGTGACCTTTCATGAGTTTACTAGAGAGAACCCTACTCTCATAGATTGCGACGTTTGACAATCAGACTCATATAGGTGTGTTCTTCAAAAGATGTTCTACAGGATAACATCTCTGCTTAAATAAGCCACTTAGAACACATTAAGATATACATCAATCTGCCATGCAGATAAGGAGAGTATTGCATCTTCATGGAGTGGTATTGTGAATAATAAGGATACTCTCCTCTCAGTTGACCAACAGCTTGTCTTCCACATCTAATTCATGGGATCTCCGATCACAAATAATAGGTTACCACTGTGAACAACTCATATTGTGGGTCTCATACCCATCTCCCTTGATGCATTATCTATCACATTACGTGATAGACCCTTAGTAAAAGGATCTGCCAGATTTTTAGACGTTTGGATATAATCCAACGCAATAACTTCGGAGTTTTTCATTTTCCTGACAGACTTTAACCTTCTCTGAACGTGTCTTGATGACTTCATGTTATCCTTTGAACTGCTCGCTTTCGTGATCACAGTTTGATTGTCGCAGTTCATAAGGACACCCGGTACAGGTTTCTCAACAATCGTCAAGTCATTCAAGAGCCGGCGAAGCCAATCTGCTTCAACCGTAGCTGTATCTAGTGCTGTGAGTTTTGCTTCCATTGTTGACCTCGTTAAGATGGTCTACTTGCAAGACTTCCAAGAAACAGCGCCACCTCCATGAGTGAATACATAACCACTCGTGGCCTTTATCTCATCAGCATCTGAGATCCAGTTTGAGTCACTATACCCTTCAAGCACCTTTGGATGCCCGGTGTAGTGAATTCCATAATTTGCAGTGCCTTTCAAATAACGCAAAACTCTTTCTAGAGCTTTCCAATTCACATCTCTTGGTTTTGAAACAAACCGACTCAGTTTGCTAACAGCAAAAGAGATGTCAGGTCTTGTAGCACTGGCTAAGTACATAAGCGAGCCAATAATCTGAGAATACTTCAATTGGTCTCTAGCAACTCTTCGATTCTTTCGAAGCAACACACGAGCATCATATGATGTTGGAGAGGGCTTGCAGTCACTATAGCCAAAAGCAACTCAAGATCTTTTCCACATAGTCAGATTGAAGCAAAGTAATCCCACCATCATCGTCTCTCAACAACTTGATGTTCAGAATGACATCAGCCACTCCTAAATCCTTCATCTCAAAACAACGAGATAGTAAATCCTTGACCTGCTTAATAACTTTCAAATTTGTTCCGAAAATCAGTATGTCGTCAACATACAAGCACAGGATAACTTCCTCGCCCCCACCATGGCGATAGTACACACATTTGTCAGCTTCGTTCACAACAAAGCCTGCAGCTGTTAAAGTTCTTTCAAACTTCTCATGCCACTGTTTGGGTGCTTGCTTAAGTCCGTACAAAGACTTCAGCAACTTGCACACTTTCCCTTCCTGACCATCTAGTACAAACCCATCTGGTGGTTCCATATAAATTTCCTCGTCCAACTCTCCATGTAGGAAAGCAGTCTTAACATCCATTTGATGAACGAGAAGACCATGCGAGGCAGCTAGTGAAAGTAGAACTCGAATAGTGGCCAGTCGAGCCACAGGTGAGTAAGTATCAAAGAAGTCTTCACCTTCCTTTTGGGTATAACCCTTAGCCACGAGCCGAGCCTTGTACTTTTCAATAGTACCATCAGGCCTAAGCTTCTTCTTGAATACCCATTTGCATCCTATAGGTTTACACCCATAAGGACGATCAGTTATCTCCCAAGTTTCATTTGCCAAGATGGAATCCATCTCGCTACGAACCACTTCCTTCCAGTAGTCAGCATCTTCAGATGCATAGGCCTCTGAAATAGAACTGGAAGTGTCATCTATGAGATACACAAGAAAATCATCACCAAAGGACTTTGCAGTCCTCTGTCTCTTGCTCCTGGTAGGAACTTCATTGTTCTCCTCCACAGGACTTTCGAAGTGTTCCATCGAAATGGTAGGTTCGCTAATTGTAACTGGTTCCTGATTCGATGAACTAGGCATCTCCTGATTAGATGAGGTAGCCATATCCTTCATGGGAAAGATATCTTCAAAGAAAGTCGCATCATTCGACTCCATGATCGTACCGACATGCATGTCAGGTACCTCAGATTTTACAACCAAGAATCTATAGCCAATGCTATGAAAAGCATATCCCAGGAAAACACAATCCACAGTCTTTGGTCCAAGCTTCCGCTTCTTTGGAATTGGAACATTGCCTTTCGCCAAACAACCCCATGTTCGCAGATAAAAGAGTTTTAACCTTTTCTTCTCCCATTCCTCAAATGAAGTTATCTCTTTGTTCTTTGTGGGAACTCGGTTCAGGACATGACATGCTGTCAATATCGCCTCCCCCCACCATGCCTTGGAGAGACCCGATATATCTAACATGGCATTAACCAAATCAGTTAGAGTACGGTTCTTTCTTTCGGCCACCCCATTTGACTGAGGTGAGTAGGGAGGAGTCCTCTCATGGATTATACCATGTTCCGCACAAAAAGCATCAAACTCAGTGGAAAAATACTCTCCACCACGGTCGGACCTAAGCCTCTTGATTTTTCGATCAATTTGGTTTTCCACTTCAGCTTTGTAGATCTTGAAAAAGTTCAAAGCCTCATCCTTAGATTTCAGAAGATACACACGGCAGTATCTAGTGGAGTCATCAATTAACGTCATGAAATATTTCTTTCCACCTTTTGTCAACACACCATTCATTTCACATAGATCTGAATGTATGAGCTCTAGTGGTGCAAGATTTCTTATTTCCGCAGTCATGTGAGACTTACGAGGTTGCTTAGCTTGCACACACACTTGACACTTAGATCCCTTGATGGTGGTGAAACTAGGGATTAAGTTCAACTTCGCTAGTCGCGACATGCAACCAAAGTTAACATGACAAAGACGTGAATGCCACACATTGGATTCACTATTGTTGCAAATATGATTAACAACTTTATTGCAAACGTCTAATAAGGATAAACGAAACAAGCCTCCTGACTCATAGCCTTTACCAACAAAGGTTCCATACTTGGATATTACAAATTTATTCGACTCAAAGACAAGCTTGTAGCCATCTCTACACCGAAGAGATCCGCTAACAAGATTTTTATTGACGGAGGGGACATAATGCACGTTCTTCAGCCGCACGATCTTCCCCGAAGTAAACTTCAGATCGACCGTGCCAACACCACGAACAGAAGCACTTGAACCGTTGCCCATCAGCATGGTTGAAGTCCCTGCGGTCTGATAAGACGAAAACATGGAAATATCACCGCATACATGCACATTAGCACCCGTGTCAATCAACCAGTTAGGAGAATGACATACTGAAAGAATAGTGGGAAATATACCATACCCAGCATCCTTCATGTCAGTGTCTCCAATGACAACATTAGCGGTCTTGCCGCCTTTCCCAGGATTACACTTGTCATAGCGATTAGGGCAACTAGGAGCCCAATGATCAGGATCCCCACACACATGACAAGCACCTTTCTTCTTGCCATTCTTCTTCTTGAAGTTCGTGTGTTGCACAGCCTTGTTCTTCCCATCAAACTTTGCTTTACCATCAAACTTGCCCTTATTCTTGAACTTGTGGGGCTGGAAGTTCTGCTTCTGTACCACATTGGCACTAGATCCTCCCTCAATACCTCGAGCACGTGTGTCCTTTGCTCTCGCCTTTTCTTCCACATCAAGAGTGCCAATGAGATCCGGGACGGAAAACTCCTGCCTCTTATGCTTCGGCAAGGTAGCAAAGTTCCTCCATGAAGGAGGAAGCTTAGTGATGATACCTCCAGCAACAAACTTGTCCGATAGCATACAACTGAAGTGCTCAAGTTCTCTAGCAAATGACTGCATCTCATGAGCTTGCTCAACCACGGAGCGCTCTTCAGTCATCCTGTAATCATAGAATTGCTCCATGATGTCCAGCTCAGGGCCAGCATCTGAGACCCCAAACTTGGCCTTGAGTGCATCCCACATATCTTTTCCATTATCAATTGACGCATAAGCATCAACTGTGTTCTCATCAAGAACACTCAAGAGATAAGCCTTAAACAGAGTATCCATTTTCTGAAAAGCTTGTGCCTGTTGAGCATCAAGCTCTCCTTCAGGTTTGCCGAGAGTGGCGTCATAGCAACTCATGGTTTGAAACCATAAGACTGCTCTCACGCGCCACCTCTTATAGTGGATACCCTCAAACATAGAAGGTCTCATGGAAGCAGGAAAACCACTTGGGGTAAATTGCCTATAATAAGGTTTTTGGATTGTTGGAAATATGAGCAATTTACCGAATGATTTTATTAACAGAAATACTAGATAAAGCATGACTAATATAGTAGAGATAAAACAAGTCATGCGTTCTGACAGAGAGAAGGAAAATAGCTTCTGCATATATGAACCGTAGCCTATCATATCTAAAGTAGACAGAATAGCAAGTAGCATATATGAAGTAGATCCTAACATGTGTAGGACAAGGACTAGAACAAGGAACTGTGGCAGAACCTTTAACATGAAAGACAAGAACACGTACGGGACAGCAGCAGCAGAAGCGCTGGACTTGGGGTCGGTGTCCTCGCCTGCCATGTCGTCGAGGAGGTCGTGGACGTCGGGGAAGAAGTCGTCGTCGGGGAAGTCGTCGTCGGCGACCAGATCGTCCGTCACTACTAGAAAAAGGGCTATAGATGGGATTGACACTAATGGCGCACCAGACAAGCGGTGCGCCATTAGTATATACTAATGGCGCACGACCTTCTGATACGCCATTAGAGTTGAAACTACTAATGGCGCACCTGGCCCAGGGTGCGCCATTAGCATCAAATGTTTTTTGAACTAGTGCGCCTGTCCAAACATACTAATGGCGCATCCAGACACAGTGCGCCATTACTAGTTGTAACTAGTAATGGCGCACCTGTCGGAAAGTGCGCCACTAATGTTGTTTTTTTATTATATTTTTATTCCTTTTTTGCAAAACTACTAATGGCGCACTGTTCCACCGTGCGTCATTACTAATTTAAACTAGTAATGGCGCACTGTTGAACAGTGCGCCATTAGTATGTTTTTTTTTGCAAAACTACTAATGGCGCACCACCAGAAGGTGCGCCATTAGTAACCTGGATTACTAATGGCGCATTTAGGGTTGGTGCGCCATTAGTAAGTGGGCAACTCCTGGATCCAATGGCCCGCACCTCACCCTCTCACTCCTCTCTCTCCCCGCGCAGCGAACCCTAGCGCTCCCGATCCAGATCCCTCCCCTCGCCGCCACCCACCCCTCCCCTCCCCACCACAGATCCTCGCTGCCGCCACCCACCTCTCCCCTCCCCACCTCAGATCCCTCCCCTCGCCTCCGCC
>NC_057797.1:597220242-597225783 GCF_018294505.1 Triticum aestivum
CGTTGCTCGCCGACTTCTTCTTCTCGCCCTTCGACCGTGTCGTGCCCGCGCAGCTCTCTGTCTCTTCCATTCCCCTCCCGATTCATGCCCATCCCACGCCGCCGCCGCCGCCGCCCAGCACCCCCACCCCGGCGACCTCCCCACCGGTGAGCCCCTACATCCGTCGCGTGCACCTTCTCTCCCAGTCCCAGATCGACCCGGTGGCCAGGACCCACACGAAGCGACGGAGATCGGCTGCATCGCCCCGCTACCGCCTCCTTCCTTCCTCCCTCGGGGTGCTCGAAGACCCCGTGCTCGCTGCGCCTCCTCTGCTCCGACCTTCTCCAAGCCATCCATGGAGCTCCATCATCAAGGTGCCTGATTCGTTTTGATTTCGATTTCTTCTGCTTTTGTTTGTTGCTCAGTTCTATACTGTTGGTGATGCCATGGTCCTCCCTTTCCATTGCTGCAGGAGAAGAAGAAAAAACCCTAGCAGGGAGGGAGGAAGCAAGGAAGGTCACCATGGACCTCGCCCAACTCCCACCCTGCAGCTGCAGGTAACCCCCTCCCACTCCCTGCCTTGTTAGACCTGAAGATGCAGTGTCTGAGATATTCAGTGAACCGTGTGGATGCCGCCTCTCTCCATCTCTCCTAGCGCCTGAAACCATCCTCCCCTTGCCTTCTTCTTGTTTGTTTTGTTATTATCTCTGCATCTAATTTGTGCAGTTTGTGCACATCTTGTCTGGTTGTCTGCAGGAATGGGGCGGTGCTGCATGCAGGTTCAGGAGAATAAGCCATGGATGAGGAAGACTAAGGAGGAGCGGAGGGAGATGGACGAGTCCTTCGTCGACACTTACCGCCCCATATCTTTCCCCTCCCGCCTTAGTTATAGTTTTGAATTTTGTGTGTGTAGGCGTGTACAATCTAATTAACATGCTCATTCTTCTGATTGTTGGTGCTAAAATGAAGTTGCTAGTAGGATTTACTTCACACGTTTATTGTATTTCTTTCTTGGTGCCCTCTGTTTGTTATTAGGATTTATTTAGTTCACATGCTTTTGCGGCTGTTGGTAGTTTGTTTTGCAACCCTTTGCAGAAAGTTTGCATTGCAAGCCTACTTCTCTAGCACATTGTTTCTTAGAATCATGATGCAACCTATATGTTCTATGATTTTGATGTTTTTTTTGGAGCGTGATCTAGACTATGATTATCCAGTGTTCTTATTTTTGCAATTTGGTCTATATGATTGAATGCAATGTTGAGAAAGTGTGTCTTCCTCTTGAGCATCATTTTGAGCAAATGTTTTATATAGAAGTTGCCGCCACGGGTTCAATTTGTTTCGATTTGGCTGGGTATGAGTCCCCTTGTTGCAAGGTGACGACTTGTCTCTCCCTTTGTTCGTTTCGCTCTGGCCACCGTCAAGTGGTTGATTGGAGAATACGCGAGGAGAATATGTCATGTATTTCATTAGAAAAATAATACTGCCTATATTTGCATGCTTGCAGGAATGTGTCAAATACTTGTTATGTACATGTAGTGGCACGAGAGTCAATATTTACTAGTGCTTGCCTTCTTGTGTTATCTGGACACATCGGTTAATCTACTTTTCTTGTGATTTCCCAATTCAATATCTAAGAAATGAATCTATAGACTTTAATGAATTCAATGTATGATCCTGATGAGAATTATATGATATCTACCTGTTTTTATCCTTGACCAGTATCAATTGTGGTAGCTCTTAAGCGACACATACTTTTTCTCGCTCCGAGTTCCTAAGCATGGTATTATATTTTTGTTAGCTAGAACATACACTCTTTGAATTTCCTGAACATTAGTAGCTAACTAAGTTGTGCCCCATTGATGTCTCAATTGTTACATTACATCTAAAACAGTTAGCCTCAACTAACTGTGAAATTTAGAATGTTCAAATTCAGATCTTAAGTTCTCAAACTGGACCGGCTTTGGGACTTATATATACACAAATCAGTACTGAAGTAGGTTTGTATGATCTCCTGTTAGTAAAATTACAACATAAATAACTTCCCATGTGATTTCAGGTTGTGTTCCATAGACTTGTTGTTGCTGCTGGTTGTGTTCCCCGACCGAGTCCCCAAGTTGCTGCTGCTGGTTGTTTTCCCCGACCATGTCCCCAAGCTGCATCCTGCTGCCCCTGCCCCGTGCGTCCTCAACTTTGCTCATGGACAGCTACTGTAGGTGATCCAATTGCCTCCATATGTGGCTACTACTGTTGTAGTTTGGTTGTAGACGCAACTGTTGTAGCTCGGGTGAAATCTTAGTTTGCCTGCCTTGAGATAATGAGATGGATATAGCGCATAACATTGCTTCAGACATTTGCAATGCATCTCTTAATTTAACATACATGGTTGGGGTAATTCTGTTGTGTTAAGTAGAAATATTGAAATGCCACTAGGGCCGAGGCCGAATCTAGATACGCCCGCTATCTAGCGGGAGAGGGGAGGGAGCGTTGGAGGAACCGGATGAAGACGAGTTTCATCGTGATGATGCTCACCGTGATGACCGCAACTCTCTTCTATGTGATGGTAGTTTAGATGATCGATATCGACTTGTAATGTGAAGACAAACTCGCTACTCGCGGTCTCGAGACTTGTAATATAATGTTCTATCTTTGTTCGGTCTTTTCAATTCGGAGACTAATATGATGAATTGTATTCGGAGACTAATATGATGAATTGTATTCAGAGACTAATCTTTTATTGTATTCGATGAATCTGTTGTTGATGTGTGTTGTCTATATTTTGTCCAATTATACATTTTGTAACCTGTGCAAAAAACAGAAAATAAAAAAATAAAAAAACATAATATTCGTACTAATGGCGCATCACATCACAGTGCGCCATTAGTATGCCAAAGGATACTAATGGCGCATCATTAAACAGTGCGCCATTAGTATGCCGAAGTTACTAATGGCGCATCTTGTTGTTGTGCGCCATTAGTATGCCAAAGCACCTGGGTATACATGGCCCCCTGGAAGGCATACTAATGGCGCACTGTTATATATACTAATGGCGCATCTGAGGTGCACCATTAGTATACCAGATACTAATGGCGTGGCACTAATGGCGCACCACTAATGCGCCATTAATGGCCAAATTAGGTGCGCCATTAGTAGGCCTTTTCCTAGTAGTGCGTGATGAAGCAGCCAGTAGTCGCGCTGAGCGCTCCCCAAAAACCTTATCACCCTTCTCCCGTACAGGACTTAAAAGGTGCGGTTTCGGAGGCCTACTGTCCCGACCTGCGGTGCACGCCGCAAGCCGGGATGGGGAAGATCGTAGCAGCAGCGCAGTGCTCAGGAACTTTGTGGCGAGAGGAAGGGGATCTTCTGGTGTGTCTCTCTGGAGAGGAGTGACCTCTTTTATATAGGCACAGGAGAAGGACGCGAAGAGGCTGTGACGGGAGGTGAAGCAACGAAGGGAGACGAAGCGAACAGGCAGCGGCGTTGCCTGGCAAAAATTTAGACATCGGTCTGCCTGGCAAAAATTTAGACATCGGTTCGGCTCATTCCCGCAACCCGCGGCGCGTCGTGACGAGGCGGGCGGCGGAGGAGGAGCGCGCGTGGATGTCCCTCTTGTTGTCATGCTCATACATGTGGGGAAAGAGCCTTCCTTATAAAGAGGTCCAACTTCCTCTAAACTAGCAATGTGGGACTAAACTTTTGTTCCACCTCTTGCCTTGCACAAATGGACTGCATGGGCCTTTAGGATTTATTAGGAATTTCTGAAACTGCTATTGGGCTAGACGCAAAATAGACAAAATTCCAACACCATCCTCAATGTGCTAGGTGACAAGTTAGTTGATGCATATTTGCATTTGTGCAATGCCAAAGAACCGAGTGATGCACTTGAATTCAGGTTTGGCACCGATTGAATACGAGCAGGAATTTCATTTGTATCATCGCACACCTCCATCCTTGCACACCAGATTGAGGCAACATCGTCCATGTTGGTTCACTCTACCGCCGCTGCAGGACCTCGCCATCATGGTCTACCGGCACCAGCCTCACATTGTCGCCGCCAGCACCACCACAATGCCCAATTGCCACTAAAGACTGACGCCCCCATGGACTGACCACTGCAAGCCCACCCAGATCTAGATCTCACAAGTGGTTCTAGAGCCTTCGACCGCTACCGGCGTGGCAACACTACTGGTCAGCGCCTGACCCTCCACGACCGCCACCGTAGCTTCGCCGCATCTTTGTACCAAGATCGTCGCCGAAAAAACTCACGCCGCCACCAGGAAGGAGAGAGAGAGAGAGAGATGCGCCGTCACTGCTGGCACTGCCCAGGCTTCAGCCGACAATGTCCCTCGGTGGTGCCGAGGGAGAGGGGAGAGTGAGGAGGGCTGACCTATAGATAATTACTCTCAATAAAACCAAGCTAGCTATCGTATCTTCTCTCAGCTCACCCTCTTGTTATTATAAAAGAGGAATTGAACAAACTTCGGGTATGTAGACCAAAGAACGTTGGAAAGCCCCAGAGTTGAACTGGATAAAATCAACTCGGGTGGAGCTCTTGATGTGGTGTGAGGGCATGCGGGAGCAAGTTAGATTACAAGAGATCCTACAGGAAATTTCGTTTGAAGCAAGTGCATTGGTTATGAAGCAATCTCTGATCCGTTCGTTCTCAAGCTTCTTGCATGCCGTGATGCCATGCTTTTCTCCATTGAAAATGGGTTCCAGGATATGGTTATCGAGATGGACTGCCAGGAAGTGGTGTCACTGTGACAGTTCAAGAATGATAAATTGATAGACACCTCATATATTTCGAGAGATGACTTCACTTGTCTCGCCCTTGCGACGGTTTAATCTTCATTTTGTGAGAATGAGTGCCAACGTAGCAACACATGTGTGCTAGAGAGGCTCTTCTTTTTGCTCCTTGCTTCACTATGTATGATGTAATCCGTGTTTATCTGGTTGAGGCATGTTCAATCAGATATGAACTCGTCCGCTAATGAATAAATAGAACACCAAAAACCTAAATAAGATATGCGTGCCTGTTAGACTATGTATAACTTCTGTACCTATGTACGTATTGTAACACAACCATTATATATAATGAGATAAGCCACCCTTAGAGGGTTGTGCTGGTTCCCAAAACTTATTGTCTTACATGGTATCATGCTAGGTTACGATCGCTTCCGCTTCTAAACCCTAATACCCGCACCGCCGCCGCAGCCGCCGCCGCCTTCACCGCCGCCGCCGCGCCACCGATCGCGCCGCCGCCATGTCGAGCGCCGCCACCACCGGTTCCACTGCTGCGGGCTTCCTCCCGGCCTCTCTTGCGGCTCTGCTCAACCTCCCGCTCGATGCCGTCTCCGTTCCGGCTCCGATCGGGACAAGGAGCATCGGCTCCGTCTTCTCCACGCCGCCGGCGCCCTCGCTCGGGCGTGACCTCGTGGTCCACACCGCGGCGCCGCCGTCCGCTGCGGATTCCGCAGGCGTCGTCCCGCCGCTCCTGCCGCGAGCGGATCACACCGCCCCGCTGGCGGGGTTGGCGGCGTCCGCCCCGGCCGCGGGCCTTGCGGC
>NC_057797.1:597225793-597229234 GCF_018294505.1 Triticum aestivum
TTTTTTTTGTTTATATATGTGTTCATGACATTTTTCACTTTAAAATGTGGTTATGCACGAAATAAATCTCTAGATGCACTTTTACTCTATTTTTGCCAGGGCAATTTTTTCCTAGATTTTTGGACTCACTGTTTGCCTTGAGTAGATGTTGAGTAGAAACATGACAATTTTGTCGAAGATGTCGAAGGTGGAAAATCGAGTACAACATGACATTTGTTTTACCGTGCCATACACATATATATTTTTAACCATGGCAATTTCGGTTATCTATTTGCCATGCCAAAAAAGTTTTCGTAGCTTTTTGCCATGCCACTAATATAGCTTCTGCTATATCAGCACTATAATTTTTTGCCATGTCATAAACACATTTTAGTTAATGGAGCATGGCAAATCTAGTATATGTATCATGTGAAATTTAGTTAATGGAGCGTGTCAAATTAAGTTTCTAAATCATGGGGCAAATTATTGAAAAGATGACCGTTATTTTTTTCACCACGGCAACTTACATATGTTTGGACCAATTTCAAATTTTAATTTTAAAACCAGGGAAATTTTTGTCCGACCTTGGTAACTTAATTTTGTACTACATCTACAACCGTGTCCATTGCCTTTTCTTGTAGTGTTTTTCTTCTTAGATTAATATGCAACTTTTGGCATGCAGGGTTTTCATTATTTTAGATGACCATGGCAAAAAATAAAAATTTGTACATTTTTTTACTGTGCACGTTTTTTGCTCTGTACAATCTTGTTTTTTGTAATTCAACGTGGCAATATCCTGTTGTGGTTTTTCAAATTTACTTATTTTGCATACTTTTGCCATTTTATATTATTTTTTTTTCTTTTGCTGCATCATGGCTTTTCCTGTAGGTATTTTACCTCTTCTATAGTTGATCAGGGCAATTTTTACTGTTGGGTTTTTGTTGTTTACCTTTTGCAAGTTTACCAGGAGGCCCAGCTCAGAAGACGCATGCCTATCGAGCCCAGTTGGCTGGCCGTTCGGGCGGAAAGCGCGGTAGCCCGAACGAACCTGAGCAACGTATTTGTTCAATCCCAGCTGACTGGTGTCCGAACGAAATCGTTCGGGATGTCACCTCTCCATACCGAACGTCAGTTCGTTATCGGGGTCCAAAATATTTGGTCACATATTGCACAATTTTAGTTGTGAGTCTTGAATATTAAAAAAAATGGATATCGTACGTGGTGACGTTCCGGGAGGCCAAGGATGCATTGTCGTATAGTGGTTTTTTTTTTGAGATCCATTGTCATATAGTGGTTCCTAGACTGGCAAGGCGGTGATGCCAAGGACAACCACTACAATGGGTCACTAAACCATGACACGCTGGTTGTCCGGGAGGCCATGTGTTGCCCTTGAACGGCGATATCAACATTGCGCTGTACCTCAAGCTGCCCAAGCCCAAGTAGGGCATCCATCTTCATGCTGCAGTTTGTTGAGGAGCCGCACGTCACCATCTTCATCCATGAGGCGGCGACTCGTTGTTCATTGTGGCAACGGTGCTGCCCTAGCGCCGCCGATCACCCAAGCGGCCACTTATTTGGTGGTGACATAACTAACGTATCAATCAAATGTATATTTTTCATACATGCATGCGTGTATGTTGCGTTGTCTAAGAGCATCTATAGCCAGGCGCCTCAAACGGGTCAAATGCCCGGACGGCACACCCGGTCACTGACCGATCATGAAAATCCGACCCAGACGAGCGCCTCAAACGGGTCTCAAACGCCCGTGCTGACCGGCGCCCCTCATATCCAACCCATATATGGGGGATACTGGGGCCTCGGGCACGCCCGCCACATCGGACTGACGGCGGGGTCCCACGCGGAATTGTCAGGAAACCCGACGGTCCGAAGCTTGTCTCCTCTGTCGGACCGATGTCGTCGCGTGGCACCGCTCTGCCGGGCCGCGTAGTGCCTAGCCCGACTATTTAAGTCGACCGCCGGTACAGAAACCCTACCGTCCACATTTTCCTCCGCCTCTCCGCCGCCGCCGCCACTTTCCACTCCCCATCTGTCAAGTAGCCATGTCCCCACGGTGCCGGGTGAGGAGCCACCCATTTTTAATGTCGGACAACCGGCTGGAGCTCCTTGAACAGATTCGGACAAGGCCCGATGTTAGACTATGTATAACTTCTGTACCTATGTACGTATTGTAACACAACCATTATATATAATGAGATAAGCCACCCCTAGAGGGTTGTGCTGGTTCCCAAAACTTATTGTCTTACATGGTATCACGCTAGGTTACGATCGCTTCCGCTTCTAAACCCTAATACCCGCACCGCCGCCGCAGCCGCCGCCGCCTTCACCGCCGCCGCCGCGCCACCGATCGCGCCGCCGCCATGTCGAGCGCCGCCACCACCGGTTCCACTGCTGCGGGCTTCCTCCCGGCCTCTCTTGCGGCTCTGCTCAACCTCCCGCTCGATGCCGTCTCCGTTCCGGCTCCGATCGGGACAAGGAGCATCGGCTCCGTCTTCTCCACGCCGCCGGCGCCCTCGCTCGGGCGTGGCCTCGTGGTCCACACCGCGGCGCCGCCGTCCGCTGCGGATTCCGCAGGCGTCGTCCCGCCGCTCCTGCCGCGAGCGGATCACACCGCCCCGCTGGCGGGGTTGGCGGCGTCCGCCCCGGCCGCGGGCCTTGCGGCATCCGCACCGGCCGCGAGCTTTGCGGCGCCCGCCCTGGCTGCGGTCCCGCCTCCTCCCGCATCGGCTTCGGTGCCTCCGGCTGCCTCCATGGTGTTTGCACCCCAGGCAGCCTCCGCGATGGGATCGTCTTCGCCGCCGCCGTTTCACTTCGGTCATCTCATCACCATCAAGCTCTCCGCAGACAACTACATCTTCTGGCGTGCGCAGGTTCTCCCGCTCTTGGGGAGTCACTACCTGCTAGGCTACGTCGACGGATCGCTTCCCTGCCCACCCGCGCTGGTAGACAGCGTGCACGGTCCGGTCTACAATCCGGCCCATCGCGTCTGGACGGGGCAGGACCAGGCGAACCTCTCCTCCATCCAGGGGTCGCTCTCGCCGGCAGTTGCCGGCCTTGTTGTCTTCGCGAAGACGTCTCATGAGGCCTGGACCATCCTTGAGCGCACCTTTGCAGCGCAGTCCCAGGCTCGTGTCTCTGCACTCCGTCGTCAGCTTGGAGAGTGTCAGAAGCTTGACTCCACGGCCACTGAGTTCTACAACAAGGTCAAGGGCCTTGCCGACACATTGGCCTCCATTGGACAGCCCCTCACCAACTCCGAGTTCAACTCGTTTATTGTCAATGGTCTTGATGAGGAGTATGATGCCTTAGTCGAGATCATCAACGAGCGGGGTAACTCGACACCCATGTTGGCACACGAGGTTTTCTCTCGGCTTCTTCTCACTGAGAAACGGGTCGAGACTCGCCGCACCAGGGGCACTGGCTCTCTCTCGGCCAACGTCGCCA
>NC_057797.1:597229244-597236799 GCF_018294505.1 Triticum aestivum
CGCTCCTGCCGCGAGCGGATCACACCGCCCCGCTGGCGGGGTTGGCGGCGTCCGCCCCGGCCGCGGGCCTTGCGGCATCCGCACCGGCCGCGAGCTTTGCGGCGCCCGCCCTGGCTGCGGTCCCGCCTCCTCCCGCATCGGCTTCGGTGCCTCCGGCTGCCTCCATGGTGTTTGCACCCCAGGCAGCCTCCTCGATGGGATCGTCTTCGCCGCCGCCGTTTCACTTCGGTCATCTCATCACCATCAAGCTCTCCGCAGACAACTACATCTTCTGGCGTGCGCAGGTTCTCCCGCTCTTGGGGAGTCACTACCTGCTAGGCTACATCGACGGATCGCTTCCCTGCCCACCCGCGCTGGTAGACAGCGTGCACGGTCCGGTCTACAATCCGGCCCATCGCGTCTGGACGGGGCAGGACCAGGCGAACCTCTCCTCCATCCAGGGGTCGCTCTCGCCGGCAGTTGCCGGCCTTGTTGTCTTTGCGAAGACGTCTCATGAGGCCTGGACCATCCTTGAGCGCACCTTTGCAGCGCAGTCCCAGGCTCGTGTCTCTGCACTCCGTCGTCAGCTTGGAGAGTGTCAGAAGCTTGACTCCACGGCCACTGAGTTCTACAACAAGGTCAAGGGCCTTGCCGACACATTGGCCTCCATTGGACAGCCCCTCACCGACTCCGAGTTCAACTCGTTTATTGTCAATGGTCTTGATGAGGAGTATGATGCCTTAGTCGAGATCATCAACGAGCGGGGTAACTCGACACCCATGTTGGCACACGAGGTTTTCTCTCGGCTTCTTCTCACTGAGCAACGGGTCGAGACTCGCCGCACCAGGGGCATTGGCTCTCTCTCGGCCAACGTCGCCACCAAGGGTGGCCGCTCTTCTTCATCACCCCGGTCTCCCTTGGGGCTGCCACCGTCGCCCGCCTCGGCCCCCCCACCTACTGCGACCTTACCGGGGGCTGGCGGTCCACGTGTGTGTCAGCTTTGTGGCCGCGATGGGCACTGGGCCTCCAAGTGTCATAAGCGCTTCCAGCGAAGCTTCCTTGGTCTTGGCAATGACGGCAAAGATACACGCAACAATGCCCGTCAGGTCGCCATGGCTGATCGTCCCGCGCCGCAGAAGCATCAGGGACACACTCAGTCCTACTCCATCGATCCACACTAGTACATGGACTCTGGGGCGACAGAGCATCTGACCAGCGAGCTGGGGAAGCTTCACACTCGTGAACCCTATCATGGCTCCGACAAGATCCACACCGCCAATGGAGCAGGTATGCACATCTCTCATATTGGTCAAGCATCTCTTCTCACTAGACATGCCAATAGGAGTCTTCAGCTTCGCAATGTTCTTCGCGTTCCATCTGTGACCCGCAATCTTCTTTCAGTTCCTAAACTCACACGTGATAATAATGTGCTTTGTGAATTTCACCCTTTTGATCTTTTTATTAAGGATCGGGGCACGAGGGACATTCTTCTTAGTGGGCGGTTGTGCCAGGGCCTCTACCGTCTGGAGCATCCTGGTGTCGCTCGCGTTTTCAGTGGAGTTCGGGTCTCTCCGTCACAATGGCATGCTCGTCTTGGTCACCCGGCCACACCTATTGTCCGTCATATTTTGCGTCGTCATGAGCTTCCTAGTTTGTCTAGTAATAAAGATGTAGCAGCGTGTGATGCTTGTCAGCAGGGGAAGAGTCATCAACTTCCTTTTTCGGAGTCCAGTCGTGAGGTGAAACATCCGTTAGAACTTGTGTTTTCAGATGTATGGGGTCCTGCTCAGACTTCTGTCAGTGGTCATAATTACTATATCAGTTTCGTTGATGCTTATAGTCGCTTTACCTGGCTTTACCTTATTAAACGCAAATCTGATGTGTTTGATATTTTTGTTCAGTTTCAAAAACATGTTGAACGTCTTCTCAAGCACAAAATTGTTCATGTCCAGTCGGACTGGGGGGTGAGTATCGCAACCTCAACTCCTTCTTTCAGTCGCTTGGGATAGCTCATCGTTTAGCATGTCCACATACACATCAGCAGAATGGTTCAGTCGAACGTAAGCATCGTCATATTGTTGAAGCTGGTCTTACTCTTTTGGCCCATGCATCTGTTCCGTTTCGGTTTTGGAGTGATGCTTTCACCACTGCATGCTTTCTCATCAATCGTACTCCTACTCGTGTTTTAAACATGAAGACTCCCATTGAGGTTCTCCTTAATGAACAACCTGATTATACCTTTCTCAAGGTATTTGGGTGTGCTTGCTGGCCGCATCTTCGTCCATATAACAAGCGCAAGCTTGAGTTTCGTTCTAAGAAGTGTGTTTTCCTTAGCTATAGCTCTCTTCATAAAGGTTACAAATGTCTTCATGTTCCCACTAAACGTGTCTATATATCTCGGGACGTCGTGTTTGATGAGCATGTTTTTCCCTTTGCCAACCTTCCTGTGTCCACTGTCGAACCACCATCCCTGCATTCATCCTCTGTTGCTTCTGACCAATTTGATGATGTTGCATACTCTCCTTTGCTGTTACCTAACCATGGTGCAGGAACCGGACGTGGAGCTCGTTTGGAGCTGTTGGAGGATTCACCATCATCATCGTCGTCTTCTGGTGGGCATGTCGATCGCCCTCTGTTGCATGGCATCAATTCGCGTGCCCATGCATGGTCACCCAACGAGCTCGTCGCGCCG
Source organism: Triticum aestivum (assembly GCF_018294505.1). Lineage (NCBI taxonomy): Eukaryota > Viridiplantae > Streptophyta > Magnoliopsida > Poales > Poaceae > Triticum > Triticum aestivum. The sequence continues at coordinate 597,231,916 of NC_057797.1, forward strand.
AGCATCTCCACTGTTCGGTCTGCTACGCCAGTGATCGCCGAGTCTCCAGCGGCTCGGCCTTTTTCGCCAGCGACCGCCGAGTCGCCCGTGGCTCGGCCCGTCACGCCGTCTTCGCCCGCGGCTCGGGTCCTCACGTCGCCTTCATCAGCGGATCGGCCCGCGACACCGGCCGCGCCACGGCCCACTATGCCGAGCTCGCCATCGGCCCGGTCTGGGATGCCGGAGTCGCCAGCTGCTTCGTCTGCTCTGCCGGTTTCGCCGGTGGGCCGGCCTTCTTCGCCGACTGAGTCCGAGGCTACCGTGCCTGGCTCCTCGTCACCGGCTGACTCGTCAACGTCGCCGTCCTCCAGCCCGTTGCAGGCTGCTCCGTCGACCTCGGTGGTTCCTGTGTCTCGACCACATACACGCAGTCGCAGTGGCATTTTCAAACCTAAGGAACGTATGGATGGTACGGTTGCTTGGTTGGCTGCTTGTTTGGCTGCTGCTGTTGCGGATCCATCTTATGAGCCTCCCTCATATCAGGTTGCCCTGCGCATTCCACATTGGCGAGAGGCTATAGAGCAGGAGTTTCATGCTCTCCTTCGTAACAAGACATGGACTCTCGTTCCTCCACCACCACGGGTAAATGTTATTGACTCAAAATGGGTATTCAAAGTGAAGAAGCATTCGGATGGATCTATTGAGCGTTACAAAGCGCGACTTGTTGCTCGCGGTTTTCGGCAGCGTCATGGTCTTGACTATGAGGACACCTTCAGTCCTGTCGTCAAGCCTACCACTATTCGACTTCTTCTCTCCATTGCTGTTTCTCGTGGTTGGTCCCTTCGTCAACTTGATGTGCAGAATGCTTTTCTACATGGATTTTTGGAGGAAGAGGTTTATATGAAACAGCCTCCTGGTTTCTCTGATCATGATCGTCCTGACTATATCTGTCGTCTTTCCAAAGCACTATATGGTTTGAAGCAAGCTCCTCGTGCCTGGCATGCCCGCCTTGCCTCTGCCCTTCGTGCTCATGAGTTTGTGCCGTCCACTGCTGACACTTCATTATTTCTTCTACAGAAGCCAGAAGTCACTATGTATCTTTTGGTATATGTCGATGATATTATCCTTGTCAGCTCTTCTCAGTATGCTGCTGATGCTCTTGTCTGCTCTCTTGGTGCTGATTTTGCGGTCAAAGATCTTGGGAAGCTTCACTACTTTCTTGGAGTTGAGGTCACTTCTCGTGCTACTGGTCTTGTCCTTACGCAGAAGAAGTACTCCTTGAAGTTGTTACAAAAAGCCGGCATGCTGAAGTGCAAACCGACCACCACACCCATGTCGTCTACCGACAAGATAACAACTGTTGATGGTGAGCTTTTGTCTCCTGCGGATGCCACAGAGTACAGAAGCATTGTTGGTGGACTTCAGTACTTGACGATCACGAGACCAGATATCTCTTATGCTGTTAACAGGGTTTGTCAGTATCTTCAGGCTCCCAGAGATACTCATTGGGCTGCTGTTAAACGCATTCTTCGTTATGTTCAGTTCGCCCTGACTTTTGGTATGCATATTCGGCCGACTTCCTCTCGGGTCCTTTCGGCCTTCTCTGATGCAGATTGGGCTAGTAGCCCATATGACAGGCGATCCACGGGGGGTTATGCAGTATTCTTTGGCTCTAATTTGATCGCCTGGAGTGCTCGGAAACAGGCTACTGTGTCACGTAGCAGTACTGAAGCTGAGTACAAGGTTGTGGCTAATGCTACTGCAGAGATTATTTGGGTGCAGTCTTTGCTTCAGGAGTTGGGTTTGTCTCAACCACAGCCTCCTATTCTTTGGTGTGATAACATCGGTGCTACATACCTTTCTGCAAATCCAGTATTTCATGCCCGAACGAAACACATTGAAGTTGACTATCACTTTGTACGGGAACGTGTATCACAGAAGCAACTTCAGATCAAGTTTATCTCGTCTAAAGATCAACTTGCAGATATCTTCACTAAGCCTTTACCACTGCCACAGTTTGAGGCTTGTAGGCGCAATCTTACCCTTCTCAGTTCTTTAGAAAGTGGCTAAGATTGAGGGAGGGTGTTAGACTATGTATAACTTCTGTACCTATGTACGTATTGTAACACAACCATTATATATAATGAGATAAGCCACCCCTAGAGGATTGTGCTGGTTCCCAAAACTTATTGTCTTACAGTGCCCCTTGTACTCCCTTCATAAAGGAATATAAGAGCGTTTAGAGGGGAGTACATTTTTATTTGAAAAAAGCCTACGATTCACCCGTGTGATAAAGTGACAAACTATCAGATAATGTCCGCAAGCATTTTGCACATGAAACAAGGACAAAACAATGATGATATAAACACATATAAACCCGATTCCACACACTCAGCCAAAGGTGATGCGAATCTTGAAGCGCTCCTTCCACTTTGGTTTCACTAATCCTCGAGTAACCAGATAACCTTCCTCACAATGCCACGGGGGGGCTACGCGTCCACACGACCCTCCCGTCGCCGAAGCCGCACGCGATCCTAGCCGGCCGCGACAAGGCAGGCGCGGCCTCCGCCAGCGGCACGGCCTTCCTGGCTAGCCGACTGTCCGCGGTGACCACGGGACAGCGGCAGAGCGGGCACTCTGGGCGCAGCAGCAGCCACCTGCCGATGCACTCGTCGTGGAACCCGTGGCCACAGCCCGGCAGCACGCGCACCAGCACCGCCGATGGCTCGGAGTCGCCGGAGCATCCCGCCGCTCCGGCCAGCTCCGACAGGCACACCGCGCACTCCTGGGACGCCGCCGCCGCCGCCGCCGCCACGGCGCGCGTGGCATCCTCAGGCTGGTCGCCGCGCGACGACGCCATGGCAAGAATCCCCGCCGTGGCCGCGGCTGCCACACCAGCGACCACCGCGCCGGCCATAGCGATCATGGTACCCTTTTGCGCCTCGGCGTGTGTCGACCGGTGTTAGTGCGTGGTATGATGGAGAGGAGAGGTCGGCGAGTGCATCGGCCGGTGATGATCTGTGTGGTATATAGGCAAAGAGGTCGACGAGAGGAGGCGCGACGTGGATGCATCAACGCGCGGGTGCGGAGGAGCACATCACATCAGGCAACCGAAAGCAAGCCCCCGACATGCGAGAAAGCGACCTCCTGCCCTTCTTTCTCCAATGCTTAAAGAAAGGGATATATTTGCCATTAAGCGAGCCAAACCAGTCGTTGAAGACGTTCGTTGCATACATGCTTTGCATGATCAGATCTTAATCTCTTCTTCTTGGATTAAAAGAACACTTTTTTTCTGCAAATGATGAGGTCTTTTTTTTGCGATGAGCCAATGATGAGGTCTCAATTATACGTGCACACTTATTTTTTATGATATGTATTTAAATATAGTTGTGCATACCCTTCACTACTCCAAATAAGCTAATTACGAGAGTGGCTCGGTGATTAGGGGTAGGGATAAAAAAAAGGATGAAACTGAGTGTTACTACTACATTTCATTTTCATTTTTTTGACGATAAAAAGAATTTAGAAAACTTGAAAGAAATATGGACGGAAATAAATACGATGCAAACACCTACTCCCTCCTTCCATCTATATAGGGCCTAATGCGTTTTTCAAGATCGTCATTGACTATTGATAAAATTAATACTACATGACATGCATAATGTGAAAATTATATCATTGAAAGCTCCTTTCACATACGAATTTGATGATGTGCTTTGTGTAAGTTGCATGTCATATATTATTGCTCTAACATTTGGTCAAAGTTAGCTTCAAAAAACGCATTAGGCCCTATATAGATGGAAGGAGGGAGTATACAAAAATCGAATGTGGATGATCAAGCTAATTTGGCGGGCTCCGAGGAGGGGCGCCGCCAGGATCAATGGATCTCCTATTTTGGGACTGTCGAGGGAGAGGGACAATTCGCGAGGTGTCAAGGTGTCGACCCTTTCAAAAACCAATTGCCTCAAGCTCGTCTTCCTCTGTAAGACACATCAAGCTAGAGATACGATGGAGAAACTTCGATGGAGGTTGGGTTTAAAAGGTTTTAGTGCTTTGAATAGTGATGTCAGAGGTGGTGGATTAGCACTGTTGTGCAGAGGTGGTGGATTAGCACTGCTCCATGATGAGATCTTAATTTTCTTCTTTTGTTAATGATGAGATCTCAATTATGCGTGCACACTTATTTCTAGTGATATATATTTAAATATAATTGTGCATATACTTCAGTACTATAAATAAGCTAATTACCAAGAAGTGGTTCGATGATTAGGGGTAGAGATAAAAAAATGGATGAAACAGAGGATGAGGATTTGTGGCTCTTGGGTGCCATACACCCCTGTATAAAAATAGCATTAAAACATATTAGAAAATTCAAAAAATTCTGAAATTTTGGGATATGAAATTTGGGTGTCCGTTGTACACACATGTTCAGTTTCGTGGGGAATGAGTGCCCGTGGTAATGCCGGTAAAAAAGAAAAAAAATCATATATGTAGATTTTTTTTAATGTAATGTATGCCGGACCATAATTCCTACGCCGCGGATACCACGGGCACCCATTCCCCATGCAAATGAACATTGGTGTACAACGGGCACTCAGGTTTCATAGTTTCATATCCCAAAATTTCAGAATTTTTTGAAATTTCCTGATATTTCTTTTAATGCTATTTTCATATAGGGGTGTGTGGCACCCGAGAGCTGCAATGCATTTTCCATGAAACAGAGTGCTACTAATTGCTTTTCATATTTTTTGGAACTATTTTTTTAGAAAACCATAGAAACAAATATGGACCGAAATAAATACGGTACAAACAACAATACAAAATTGGATGTTTGCTGGAACTAAGAAACCCATTGCAACAAACATATTCAATTGTTAACATGACTACGATAATTATGATACAATG
>NC_057797.1:597237033-597240334 GCF_018294505.1 Triticum aestivum
GTTCAAAATTGTAACACTTATTATGGATCGGAGATAGTAGTAGGTATTACTTGTTTTATCTAGTTATATATGATTCCCCATACGAGGCCACCTAAAAATATAGTCTAGATGTTATTTCTAACTACATCCTTCCATGTGAGAATTGGCTTCTTCTTTTTTATTGAGGGGGGAGGGGTATTTATGGTAAAAATTGAACGTTTACAATATGTTTGGTCATCTCTCTACGCCTATCTCACTTGCTCTACCCTTGGGAGTGGCCTTGCTCTATGCGATGGCAAGGCTTCTCCTCCCTTATCATGGTTGGAGCCGTTGGCTTTATTTCTCTCGCCTATGTGCAATGACAATGAATTGTGTGGCGGTATCTGGTAGAGGAGTGATCGGCATGAGATGACGCAACCCTATTAGCCCATGTGGCAACTAGACCAAGGGGAAATCATGGTAATTTTTAGCATAGGCATGGTTGAGACATATCAAAAAATATTGCTCTGGTTTTTGGTGCTTCAAACATTGTTTCACATTGAAAACACAGTTTAACCATCATTGGTCAGATACTGTCATGGTACATGCACCATCTCATTGTCAAAGGCATTTTATTTGGTGTTGTGGTCTGGCATTCATTGCTTGGACCCGATAACAATATGTGAACTCAAATAACGTGTTTTTTCACATGAACCAAAAAATGAACCGGGTTCCACTATCAAAAGATAGCAGAACAAAAAACAAAAATAATATAGCATCCTGGTGCAGAAAGTAAACTACAAAGCTAAAAGATCAATGATCATCTCAACAAACGCCGCCGCATCTAATGCTAACAGTAAGCTAGATAAGTAACGACAACAAATGGTATATATTACATGAGGGGAAACGACACCCCCAAACGTACCTCCAAACATCTGCCCAGAAGAGAAAAAAACAAGTCTTGAGGCCAAACATATCTCTAGCATTTTATCTTATCCTTCGGTCTTCATCCATAACATTGTTGCCATCATTGTTTGCCTCTTCATCTTCTTCATTTATACCAGCCTCCACCTGCAGGATTCTTCCTCTTCTCTCACCCTGGCCATCACCATGAGCTGTCAATGCCTCCCTTTGCAGCAGCTCAACACCTTGCTCCATCATCATTCAATCCTCTTTATATTGCAGGCCTGCCCAATAACACATAAAACAACATGCATAGCATATCAGTTCAGCAGGCGACCTGACTAACTTCTGATCAAAACAAGCTCTTTTATGTAATTTTCACACGGCCCAACAAACTGCAACTAGCCCAACAATATGTAGATTTATGCTATTAGGCATAAACTTTGGTATCCATCGGAAGTATTGGATAGATCATCCATTCCTATCTCTGGCCGCAATGAGTTTGGATATAATGCTCTAGATATACTTGGCCGCAGAGCAGAGAAAGAACATGTGATGAATGTCCTTAGGTTCTGGGCAGAAGAGATACAAAGGGTCAACCACCTAGTTCATTCTGATCATATTATCTTTAGTTGCAATTGAGGCACAAATGAAGCCAAATTTTAAGGGAATTTTAGCTTTCCAGAGGTCTCTAAATAATCTAATTTGGGACCACATCAGATAAAGAGATTTGAAAATAAATTTGCCAGTTTGTCCCATTTCCATCTAGGAGCATCAACGGACTGAGAGAGATTCATAAAGACTTCCATCCCATGCAAGCTATTAAATTGTTTTATTTGGTTATCATTCAACCATCTCCTAAAAGTTAGTCCTAAGCTAAGACAACCATTTATCTCATAGTTCCTCCTAGTTTCATTACAAAACAAGAAAAGCTCAGGAAACAGATCCTTCGAAGGTGTATCTCCACACCAAGTATCTTGCCAAAAGACAATTTGTTTCCCATCCCCAACCACCACTTGCCTGCCCCTCATGTAAAATTGTTTAAGTTTGACCAGATCTGCTCAACATGGTGAATCATTCACAAACCCATTTTTTGGCAAATATTATGCTTTATGTTATACTTATTCATGACAATCACCTGCCACATCCCTCCATATTCTCCAAGTTCCACCACCATTTACATAACATGTTAATATTGAATCTTTTTAGGTCATGGATGCCGATGCCTCTTTTTTTCCTTTAGTCTACATATAACATGGCATCTTACCATATGACATTTTCTTTTCTTCCCATTACCCCGCCAAAAGAACCTTCTAATAGCTTCATCCATTCCACCAACATTGGTTTTGGAGAATCTACACATAGATGAATGATACACAGGAATGTTAGTGAAACATGCTTTGCTTTTGGTTACTCTACCACCAAGGAATAGTTTCAGATTCCCAACCATCCAATCACGTGTGTGTTTCCATAGATCCCAACCTCCCTCTTAGCAGTAGTGGCGGAATATGATCCATGACCAAGACCGAGCTATTGCATGAGTCAAACCATCACAGTCTCCTACACGGGCCAAGTAACGTGTTATAATCCTCTGGTAAACTTCTTTAAAACCCGGGCTAGGACCAAAGATGGTCTCGAAGATCTTTGACACTGCTCTTCAGGTGCACCTGCTGTGTGTGATGTCGCTACCTTCCTCATGCGTGCAAACTTGGATGTATATGCTAACAAGTTAATTCGCCTTGATGGATCTGATTCAAGCAGGGTGCATGTGCTTGTGTATTTTTGTGTTATCCCCTTTCTGAAGACGGTCCTCTGAAAGATGAAGATAACAAATTTCTTTTCATGGTGTATATTTTTTTGGTTTGGCCTTAGCTTAGAGCCTTAGATAGTGTGCGCTCTTCGGTCTAGTCTTTGCCTTGGACCAACTGTCATCTTAGCTCAATTTCTCTATTTCAAGACAAACATTGCCAGCGACATCGGAGATTTCAACCGCATCTTTTTTGATGACTCCTAACGATAAGGATATAGCAAAACATTAGCACCATCTCCGGATCTGACATTCAAAAGCTCGGGAAATTTCAATTTCCAACCAACCTCGTCTATTTGAGTTGTCCATCGATTCAATTACTTACCATCCTCTCAAATGTGGGAAGCTAGAATGCGAAGATCTTCCAAAATGAAGACGACCGTAACAAAATTTATTAAAAAACAATATCCATGCACTAGTGGCGCGAGGCGCGAGGCCCTCGGCCTGGTTGCCGCAGTTCGGGGTCGCGAGCCCATGGCATGGCAACCGCTCCTCCGCCGTGCTCCACTTCACTGATTCCCACCAGAGATGCAGATACCCGTTTCCGTTTCCTCCTCCAAACCGCAACATCTCTCTTTCTTTTCCAGCATTTCCAATTCGTTCGTTCGTTTCCCACGCTTCCTGACCACCTTC
>NC_057797.1:597584013-597615135 GCF_018294505.1 Triticum aestivum
CGCTCGGCCGCAGCGACAAGAAGCATGGGCCTCTCGGTGATCGCTCCGCCGGCCGGCGACTCGGCGTCCCCGGCGCACCGCCGCGCGCGCCGCGCCTTCCTCGTGTCCAACTACATGATCCTCGGCGCGGCGTCCGGGTGCGGCTTCCTCACGCTCTCGCTCCGCCTGGTGCCCTCCGTCGACGGCTTCCTCCTCATCCTGCTCCACGCGCTCACCGTGGCGGCCGCCGTGGCCGGGTGCGCCGTCATCGCGGCGCCCGACCCGCCGCGGGGCCGCGTCTACACCGCCCACATGTCCGCCACCGTCGTCGTGTCCATCCTGCAGGGCGCCGCCGCCGTGCTCGCCTTCTCCCGCACCGCCGAGTTCCTCGCCTACGGGCTCCGGTCCTACGTCCGCGAGGAGGACGGCGCCATCATCCTGCGCATGATCGGGGGCCTCGGCATCGCCATCTTCTGCCTCGAGTGGGTCGCCCTCGCGCTCGCCTTCGTCCTCAGGTACTACGCCTACGTCGACAGGGAGTGCGGCGGCAACCCCATGCGCCGCAGCGCCAAGGTCGGCGGCGAGGACGGCGCCGGCAACTGGCCGTGGCCGTTCCAGGTCTGATCTGATCCGCCACAAGGATGATGATGCAGCAAGCAATTTATGATGTTGGGGCCTTGGGGGAGGGGTGTCTCAAGACGAGAAGAGCTGAGAACCGATAGTTCTTGGGAGAAAAACTAGTGTTTGGTGATATTACTATTCGTTTATTGGGTTGTATTGTGTGGTGTGGTATATGATTATGTTGTACTGCGGCTGTTGCCACCTCTATAATATTATTTGAAATTCCTGTTCAATCGACTCCATTCTTCTCATCTCAATGTTTTATTTTTAGTGCCATATGGAACATATTAGGATTGACGCCAGAAATGTTTCTTGACGCCCCGCTTGGAATCGGTGTATAGCGCTCCGAAACGAGAATCCAATCAGGCCCTGTTTCTGCAAGATCTGACCAAGTTTTGCTGCACGCTTGTGGGATACGCACATTGCATCTCGCTCGGGTAACAAAGTTTCTGCTAACGGTGTGGACCGGCAGTGAGTGTTCCACCCACTGTGTTTTGGAACATTTCTGTCGATTTCAATTGCCAGCTTTGCCTGTCGATTTCTGTCGAGTTCGATTGCAAGCAAAAATATCATTTACACGTCTTTTGCCGTGAATTTTTCCTGGTTCTCTCTGCCTTATTCCCAGCATTCAGAATTTATGCGTACCCTTTGCAGAAAATTTTTGGACTGGCAGGAGTTCCAGTTGCCTGTGTCATTTAGTAGACGCGATGGGTGCGCCTGCAGTAGGTCACGGATGAAGAAGTCAATAACGTTAAGCCATGTAGCAGCTATTCTGGATATTTGCAAAAATTGAAAACTTATTATGGCAAATTGAGTTGACATTTACAGTTTTAAATTGGTAGTACAAAGAAAAAAAATGAAGTTTTACACAAAAATCAAGTTTTTCGTTTGGAAGATGTGGGCTCCTCCAAAAATCAAGTTTTTCTTTTTATGCAAAACAGAATTTTATGGAAAATAGTGGGTTACGCCCTTACAGCATCTCTTGCAAATCCCCTATAATTTAGCCCCTCAAACGAAAACCTTAACTCCTTATATTGAAAGAGATAAACAAAAATGGTTCCTATCCAAACCCCTAAAACTTAACTTCTTATAAAAGTTTCTTCGCTAATTCTTCGAAATTTGGGTTTACATAATATTACCTCCGTCCCAAAATTCTTTTCTTAAATTTGTCTAGATACAAATGTATCTAACAATAAAACGTATATAGATACATCTCTCCATTCCAAAATAAGTGTAGTATAGGGCAAGAATTTTGGAAGCGGGGGTGTATAGGACAAGAATTTTGAGATGGAGGGAGTACATTTCAAGTATTCAACTACATATTTGCACATGTAATAAAACCGTACTTGATAGTGAAGGTTTACACAATTCATGAATATTATAAATTTAAAGTTCACAAATTAAATTATTCAAATTCAAACACACGAAAGGGCTCAAATGAAGTAAAGAGCATGATAGAAGCACAACAATCAAATGCTGCTATGGAGTGCCCACTGATGCTCAACAAGATCACCTTAGAGTTGAGTCTAAAGTTCTTGTCTTTCAATACATCAATATGCTACGAGAAATCTTTGTAACATGTTTGCATCGTGTTCCGGCTCAACAAGATCTCCATCAGAGATGTACCTAAAGTTATCTGTCATGTCTCTCTCATCTTTAATGACCATGTTATGCAAAATGATGCAACATGTCATTATAGCACCTATTGGTTCCAATACTCGGCATGGCAACTAATAATGACAAAACGCTTTTGAAGCACACGAAAGCTCTTTGAGGATCCTTTTTTGCATACTCTTGACGCATTCGCGGAATTGTCTTCACAAATGTAGCCCATGAAGGATAGATCTCATCTGCAAGGTAATGATCCATCTTGTACTCATGCCCAATGAAAACATAGTTGCAAGGAGGAGCATCTCCGGTAATAACCTTTGGAACAATGGTGATCTCACAAACACATTCAAGTCATTATGAGAGCCAAACAAACCAAAGTATGAATGCCAAATCCATAAATCCTCGGATGCAACTGCATCAAAAATGATTGTTGGACCTCTGGGATGCCCATTGTACCGACCTTTCCATCTCGCAGTACAATTCTTTCATGTCCAGTGCATGCAATCAATTGATCCCAACATCCATGGCCATCCTCGTTCTTCACTCAGACCCAAGAGTCTCTCAGTGTCTTTGTCATTTGGTGCTTCCAAGTTCTCCACCCCGTAGATCTCAATCACGACTTATGTGTATCTTCAAACAACCTCCAAGATTGAATCTTCCTCAGTACAGACATAGTCGTCAGTAGCGCCGGTCGAACAACCATATGCAAGTACTCGAACAGCCATGACACACTTCATCAATCGGCTCGCACTTACCTCACATGAAATCCTTCTCAATTCAGACCATGGATCATGCCTTTCAATAACTTTTGCAATGGTGAGGAAGAGACCTCGGTGCGTCCGAAATTGCCGGCGAAAATACTTCTATGGATAGGTTGCATTGGGTGAAAATTAATCCTTCATAAGCTTCACATGGTCCTCTGCTCTATCTTGACTGAGGTCATGCAGCCGAATTGTGATGCTAGTCTCGGTCGCGACATGTCCTCGTTAACGATCATGACAATGGCCATTTCAAAATCATCTTCTTATTATTCCTCCTCCTTCGATGAAGAGTCGTCAAGTAACATTTCCCTCAACCTATTCGTCTACGCCATGCAATATTCTAGGTTGATTTTGATTGAAAAGGAGCAAAACACAATGAAAAAAAACTAGACAATTCATCAAACACTTTGCAAACGAAGGAGATCAGAACCTCAGCCGACGGCATTGACGCGATGCCGAGGCAATGGGCCATCGGTGAGGCTTTGTGATGGTTTACTGACTTTGTAGGAGGAAGATTCTCCTCAAGCCGTGCTTGGTGGATGCTGTCCAAGCTCACCTCGGCCGAATTGCAGTGATCTTGATTTCGACTGAGAGGTCGGGGCTCCAACGCTACCTAGCTCCTTGGAGGGTGCTCTACAGCATTTTGATCGTCCACCAACCCCGTTTTGGAACAAAGCAAGCTCGAAGGTCAGATTTTTCGTCCAAGGGATGATAACAACAATAAGGGTCAATCTTAGTGACCGATGACCAAATCAGAGTGGGGTAGGAGGTCGGCGAAGGTTATGGGATGTCAGTGGGGCGACGACAGAGGCTACGGTGTGTTGATGGGGCGACGGCAGAGGCTATGAGTGGAAGCCAGAGGCAATGTTAGCGTTGATGCGGGAGAGCGGGGAAGAGAGGCCGAAATTATCCTGAGAACCGGCCGCAACTGTTTATATTTGAGGGTCATCCAACATGACGCTTATAATTTTTCAGGAGTTAAACCGGCTCAAAATAAAAAAATTAAGTTGTTCAAGCCTTTCAAGAGATGGATCAACATGTGCAAAAAAGCGTGAATAGAAAGGCGATGACTTCTCTCACAATGCTTCTTCCTGACAACATCATGAACGAGACAATCTCTACGCCTAATGTCTTAGTTGGTAGTCTCTGTTCCAGGTTTATTTTCGTCCCACCTCCCCTGGTTTTTTTCGTCCTCCCTCCCACCTCCCAATTTTGTTGGTTTTTTTCGTCGGTTTTTTACTCCCACCTCCCAATTTCGTCCGAATTTTCTTCGTCCCACCTCCCACCATCCCCTCGTACTGGTTCTTTTTCTCTCCACTCTTTCCTTTCAAACCAGTAATTTCCTAACATACAAACGATCACGAATCTATCTTTCCTTACCCGAATCAATCTCTCCCTACATCAGTGCATTTCTTTATTAAGAAAACTAACACGTAAATCTTAACGCATTGTAGACAAATCCCGTTATGGACCTACTTAATTTATTATGGAATCTGTATGTGGTCGCATTGGTTCTTTTTCTCTTCACTCTTTCCTTACAAACCAGTAATTTCCTAACATACAAAAGATCACGAATCTATCTTTCCTTACCCAAATCAATCGATCCCTACATCAGTGCATTTCTTTATTAAGAAAACTAACACGTAAATCTTAACGCATTGTAATCAAATCTCGTTATGGACCTAATTAATTTATTATGGAATCTGTACGTGGTCTCATCTCTCCCCTCATGAAAAAATCGCATCCATCTCCCGTTAAAAAGGAAAATAGAACATGAACGATCAATCCCATACCCTGCATCTCAGTAGCAAAAAATCGCCCCCGCCTCTGCTACTGCGCCTCGCCGTGTGCCCGTCTCGACCCATGCCTCGCCTGCATGGCTGGACGCCGCCGTCTCCACCGCCACGTACAAGAAAACAGTAGGAAGAACCATCCATTCAAATCGCACACCCCCACCCTCCTCCGCAATCCCTAGCCCCGCATCACCCTATCGCTTTCTCGCCTCTCTTTCCCCTCGATGTAGATGGTGCCGATTGTTAAAAATATGCCCTAGAGGCAATAATAAAATGGTTATTATTATATTTCCTTGTTCATGATAATTGTCTATTGTTCATGCTATAATTGTGTTATCTGGAAATCGAAATACATGTGTGAATACATAGACCACAACATGTCCCTAGTAAGCCTCTGTTGACTAGCTCATTGATCAATAGATGGTTACGGTTTCCTGGCCATGGGCATTGGATGTCATTGATAATGGGATCACATCATTAGGAGAATGATGTGATGGACAAGACCCAATCCTAAGCATAGCGCAAGATCGGTAGTTCGTCTGCTAAAGCTTTTCTAATGTCAAGTATCTTTTCCTTAGACCATGAGATTGTGCAACTCCCGGATACCGTAGGAATGCTTTGGGTGTGCCAAACGTCACAACGTAACTGGGTGGCTATAAAGGTGCACTACGGGTATCTCCGAAAATATCTGTTGGGTTGGCACGAATCGAGACTGGGATTTGTCACTCCGTATGACGGAGAGGTATCTCTGGGCCCACTCGGTAAGACATCATCGTAATGAGCTCAATGTGACTAAGGGGTTGGTCACGGGATGATGTGTTACGGAAGGAGTAAAGTGACTTGCCGGTAACGAGATTGAACGAGGTATTGGGATACTGACGATCGAATCTCGGGCAAGTAACATACCGATTGACAAAGGGAATTGTATACAAGATTGATTGAATCCTCGACATCGTGGTTCATCCAATGAGATCATCGTGGAACATGTGGGAACTGACATGGGTATCTAGATCCCATTGTTGGTTATTGGATGGAGAGATGTCTCGGTCATGTCTGCATGATTCCCGAACCCGTAGGGTCTACACACTTAAGGTTCGTTGATGCTAAGGTTATAGGGAAAGTTCGTACGTGGTTAATGAATGTTGTTCGGAGTTCCGGATGAGATCCTGGACGTAACGAGGAGTTCCGGAATGATCCAGAGACAAAGATTTATATATGGGAAGTCCTTATTCGGTCGCCGGAAGTGTTCGGGGTTTATCGGTATTGTACCGGGACCACCAAAAGGGTTTTGGGGGTCCACCGGGAGGGTCCACCTGCCCCGGAGGGCCATACGGGCTGAATATGGAGGGGGAACCAGCCCCTAGGTGGGCTGGGCACCAAACCCCCTAGGGCCCATGCGCCTAGGGTTTGGGGGAACCCTAAAGGGGGCGCCCCCTGGCTTGGGGGGCAAGCATTCCCCTCTTGGCCGCCGCCCCCCTCTAGATCCATCTGGAGGGGGCCGCCCCCCCTCTCCCTTGCCCCTATAAATAGAGGGGAGGTGGGAGGGCAGCCGTGATAACCCACAAGTATAGGGGATCGCAACAGCTTTTGAGGGTAGAGTATTCAACCCAAATTTACTGATTGGACACAAGGGGAGCCAAAGAATATTCTCAAGTTGAAAGCACAAGTGCTCCCTGGGTGGTTTTGGTAATTAATGTCAACATATCTCTTGTTGGACTAACACTTTTACCTAGTATGTTTCAGATAAGTTCAACAATGGAGTGGCATGGACTAGAGGATGTGGAACCCCTTCAAGATGCTAAGGACAAAGGATTGGCTCAAGCTTCAAGATCAAGACTCTACATTTTCTATTTTAGTGATCCAAGATCACATTGAGTCTATAGGAAAAGACAATACTATCAAGAGGGGATGAGGTGTTGCTTAATGGCTTGCTTGCTCAAAGTGCTTAGTGATATGCTCCAAAACCCTCAACTACCTTCCCACATCCACATATGACCTAAACCAAAAGTCAAACTCGGCCCCACCGATTCTTTCTATCCGGCGCCACCGAGTTTCAGATGTCATAGCCACTGCCACAAACCCTAGCAAATCGGTTTCACCGATAGGGATCTCGGTCTCACCGAGATGGGATTGTAATCTCTCTGTTTCCCTTCGTAACGTTTCGGTCTTACCGAGATGAGCGATCGGTCCCACCGAGATTGCAATGTAAACTCTCTGTTTCCCTTTTGTAACATTTCGGTCTCACCGAGATGAGCGAATCGGTCCCACCGAGTTTACCTGACCAACTCTCTGGTTAGCTTATTACCAAAATTGTTCCCACTGAGTTTGTGTAATCGGTCACACCGAGATTACGTTATGCCCTAACCCTAACCATATCGGTCCTACCGAGTTGCATCTCAGTCCCACCGAAAATCCTAACGGTCACTAGGTTTGCTGAATCGGTCCGACCGAGTTTAACCATTCGGTCCCACCGAGTTTGGCAAATTGTGTGTAACGGTTAGATTCTGTGTGGAGGCTATATATACCCCTCCACCCACTCTTCATTCGTGGAGAGAGCCATCAGAACATACCTACACTTCCAATACACATTTTCTGAGAGAGAACCACCTACACTTGTGTTGAGGTCAAGATATTC
Source organism: Triticum aestivum (assembly GCF_018294505.1). NCBI lineage: Eukaryota > Viridiplantae > Streptophyta > Magnoliopsida > Poales > Poaceae > Triticum > Triticum aestivum. Next base: position 597,591,414 of record NC_057797.1, read on the forward strand.
CATTCCAACCATATGAATCTTGATCTCTAGCCTTCCCCAAGTTGCTTTCCACTCAAATATTCTTTCCACCAAATCCAAATCCTGTGAGAGAGAGTTGAGTGTTGGGGAGACTATCATTTGAAGCACAAGAGCAAGGAGTTCATCATCAACACACCATTTGTTACTTCTTGGAGAGTGGTGTCTCCTACATTGGCTAGGTGTCACTTGGAAGCCTCCAACAAGATTGTGGAGTTGAACCAAGGAGTTTGTAAGGGCAAGGAGATCGCCTACTTCATGAAGATCTACCGCTAGTGAGGCAAGTCCTTCATGGACTACGGCCGTGATGGAATAGACAAGGTTGCTTCTTCGTGGACCCTTCATGGGTGGAGCCCTCCGTGGACTCGCGCAACCATTACCCTCCGTGGGTTGAAGTCTCCATCAACATGGATGTACGATAGCACCACCTATCGGAACCACGACAAAAACATCTGTGTCTCCAATTGCGTTTGAATACTCCAAACCCTTCTCTTTACATTCTTGCAAGTTGCATGCTTTACTTTCCGCTGCTCATATACTCATTGCATGCTTGCTTGATATGTATTGTGTTTGTTAAACTTGTGCTTAAACTCCACTTAAACTTAAGAATATTAAAAACTGCAACTTTTGGCACTTAGTGTCTAATCACCCCCCTCTAGACACCTCTTCTCGATCCTTTCAATTGGTATCAGAGCATTGGTCTCCATTGCCTTGGTTTAAACACCATTGGAGGAAAATGGATGTGTCTACTTTGGGGAGTCTTAGACATAGAGTGCTTATTCTTGATGGAGAGTATTTTCATGAGTGGAAAAATGAAATGCTTGAGATTTTCAATGAATATCATTTGAACAAGTACATTACTAGCCCTTGTGCACCTCATGTTGATTCTTTGCACCCTACCCTAGATGAAGATATTGACATGATTCGCAATCTTAGAACTATTGAGCTCATCATTAGAGACTTGCCTAGAAACTTGATTGGATGTTTGCTGACTCTTAAGTGTGCCTATACCATATGGAAATTTCTTGAGGAACTCTTTCCTAATTACTCCTTGAAAGATCTAGATGAAATCCTCCATAAGTCTATTGCTTTGATTAAGATGAGTTCCAATGATCCCAAATTTGGTGACTTCTTATTTGAGCTTACTAATCTTATGAGTGCCAAAGGAGATGTTGGAATCATTAGCAATATCATTTCTAGAGCTATTAGAATTCATAAAGATAACTATATAAATGATCATTTATCTAATGAATTACCCTCTCTAGGAATTAATCAATCACAAGATGATGTTGAACATGAATACTCAGATGATGATGATGATAGTGACTATGATCTCAATGATGCGATGAGACACTTTGGTCTTATGGCAAATCTTCGCGGCTACATGGCTGGAGGAAAGGAATGGGTCCTTGATAGTGGATGTACTAATCATATGACCGGAGATAAAGACATGTTCCGTGAGCTTGCTAAAAATGACGGCCCTCGAAAGTATGTCACTTTTGGTGATAATTCAAAGGGTAAGGTGGTTGGCCTTGGTAAGGTGGCCATCTCACATGATAGCTCCATACAAAATGTCATGCTCGTTGAATCTCTTGGCTACAACTTACTTTCAATATCTAGACTTGTTGATTTCGGTTTCAATGTCTTATTCACTGAAGTAGATTGCCAAGTGTTTCATAGAGACAATCATAAAATGGTCTTTACCGATATATGTAGAGGAGATCTTTACATTGTTGATTTCACTAAAAAGGCTCAACCTAAAACTTGCTTAATTGCCAAATCTTCTAAAGGCTGGTTGTGGCATAGAAGACTAGGTCATGTTGGTATGCGAAATCTTGATAAGATTATTAAAGGTGATCACATCCTTGGAATAAAAGATGTCATATTTGACAAGGATAGACTTTGTAGTGCTTGTCAAGCAGGGAAACAAGTTGGAGGAAGTCACCGCGCGAAGAACATCATGACCACAAGAAGATCACTCGAGCTACTTCACATGGATCTCTTTGGTCCAAATGCCTACAAGAGACTCGATGGTAACTCATTTGGTCTAGTCATAGTTGATGATTTTTCAAGATTTACGTGGGTGTTCTTTCTTGATGACAAATCACAGGTCCAAAAGATCTTCAAAAACTTCGCTAGGAAGGCCCAAAATCAGTTTGACGTGAAGATCAAGAAGGTTCGGAGCGACAACGGAACGGAGTTCAAGAACGCAAATGTGGACACCTTTCTTGACAAAGAAGGGATTTCACACGAGTTCTCGGCTACGTACACACCTCAACAAAATGGAGTTGTTGAAAGGAAGAACCGGACTCATATCGAGATGGCAAGAACGATGCTTGATGAGTACAAAACGCCAAAGCACTTTTGGGCGGAAGCGGTTGAGACAGCTTGTCATGCAACAAATCGCTTGTATCTTCACAAGCTACTCGGCAAGACGGCATACGAGCTCCTCACCGGTAACAAACCCCAAGTTGGATACTTTCGAGTATTCGGCTCAAAGTGCTACATTCTTGATAAGCATCATCGTCCTAAATTTGCTCCTAAATCTCATGAAGGTTTCCTACTTGGTTATGGCTCAAACTCTCACACTTACCGTGTCTACAACAATTTCACCCGAAAGGTTGAAGAGACGGTAGATGTGAAGTTTGATGAATCTAACGGCTCGCAAGTAGAGCAATTGCCAATTGATGTAGGAGACAAAGACCCTTCGGAAGCAATTCAAGACTTGTCCATTGGCAAGATTCGTCCAACGGAAGTGAAGGAGAGTACCTCGTCCGTCCAAGTGGAAGCTTCTACCTCACGACAAGGTGAACCAAGAGTTGATACAGAAGCATCCACAAGTGGGACACGCCAAGATGAAGAAAACAAGGAAGCGCACCAAGATGAACATCAACAACCTCCTTCTCCACCACGACAAGAGAATGACAACGTCAATAATGAAGAAGGCCAAGAAGAAGCACAAGATGAAGAGGATGTTCCACCCCGACCCAAGCAAAAGCTTTCACGAGTTCGAGCAAGAATTGCTAAGGATCATCCCGTCGAGCAAATCTACAATGATATCCAAACCGGGAGAATCACTAACTCTAAAACTCGCTTAGCTAACTTTTGTGAACATTACTCATTCATCTCTAGCATTGAACCTATGAAGATTGAAGAAGCATTGGAGGATCCGGATTGGATAAACGCTATGCATGAAGAGCTACACAACTTTGAGAGAAATCAAGTGTGGACATTGGTCGAGAAGCCCGACAACAACCACAACATCATTGGTACCAAATGGGTGTTTTGCAACAAGCAAGATGAAGATGGACAAGTGGTTCGCAACAAAGCACGTCTCGTCGCCCAAGGCTACACACAAGTTGAAGGTATGGGCTATGGTGAGACATATGCTCCCGCTGCTAGACTTGAGTCCATTCGCATCTTACTTGCTTATGCTAATCACCATAATATCACCTTGTACCAAATGGACATTAAAAGTGCTTTTATAAATGGCAAAATCGAGGAGGAAGTTTATGTTAAGCAACCTCCCGGCTTCGCCAATCCTAAGAAACCTAATCATGTTTACAAACTTCACAAAGCCCTTTATGGTCTTAAACAAGCTCCTAGAGCATGGTATAAATGCTTGACCAAGTTCCTTATTGAAAAAGGCTTTGAAATTGGTAAAATTGATTCTACTCTTTTTACTAAAAGGGTTAATGGGGAACTATTTGTGTGCCAAATTTATGTTGATGATATCATATTTGGTTCAACTAACCCTCATTTTAGTGAGAAGTTTGGAAAGCTAATGTCGGAGAAGTTTGAGATGTCTATGATGAGTGAACTCAAATTCTTTCTCGGTTTGCAAATCAAGCAAACTAAGGAAGGTACCTTTGTCTCTCAAATGAAGTACACCAAGGACTTATTCAAGAAGTTCAATATGCAAGAATGCAAAGGTATCACTACACCCATGCCTACTAGTGGACATCTTGATTTGACCAAAGATGGTGAACCGGTTGATCAAAAGGTTTATCGCTCTATGATTGGTTCATTGTTATATCTATGTGCCTCTCGTCCCGATATTATGCTAAGTGCGTGCATGTGTGCACGATATCAAGCTGCTCCTAAAGAGTGTCATCTTAAGGCTGTGAAAAGGATAGTGAGATACCTAATCCATACACCAAATTTTGTCATTTGGTATCCTAAGAGGTCCTCTTTTGATCTTGTTGGCTACTCCGATTCGGACTATGCCGGAGACAAGGTTGATAGAAAATCCACTTCGGGTACTTGTCAATTCCTTGGTAGATCTCTCGTGTCTTGATCTTCCAAGAAACAAAACTCGGTATCCTTATCCACCGCCGAAGCGGAATACATTGCCGCTGGTTCATGTTGCGCTCAATTACTTTGGATGACCCAAACTCTTAAAGATTATGGGATATATGGGAAACATGTTCCATTGCTATGTGACAATGAAAGTGCTATTAAGATTGCTCACAATCCCGTGCAACATTCTCGAACTAAGAATATTGAAGTTCGTCATCATTTCATTCGAGATCATGTTGCCAAAGGGGACATTAACCTTAAGCATGTTCGCACCGATAAGCAATTAGCGGATATATTCACTAAACCACTTGATGAGAAAGTGTTTTGCAGGTTGAGAGGTGAATTGAACATCATTGATTCTTCAAACTTGGAGTAGGAACTCCATTTGGTACATGCGGGGCATGAGCCTATGACTAATCCTTGATATTTCTCTTATGATGCTATTCATATGTCTTGGATATATTTGTACCTTGCATGTTATCTAACCCGTGTAGGTACTTGGTTGAATCTAAATCTATGAGATTGGAACTCACTCACATCTTGAGCAATCTCTACATCACCAAGTCTCTACACAATGGTGGTTGAAGACAAGGAAGCACGAAACCATTCAAACATATCCTTTGGCAAATTCTATGTTGAGTCTCATGATTGTCATTTTGGATACACAAGTGCTCTTCCTTGCAAAGCTAACCCATGTAGGTAGATGAACTCAAACTCCAAGCGGTGCTCCCAACCCTTGATGAACTACATCAACCTTGAGCAACCCACACAAGTTCAACTACAACACCACCACCCAAGGTATGTTATTCCATCTTAGAGAAGCTTTACTCCAAGTCATGAGTCAAAGCAACTCGACAAGATGTGAATACATCAAGATTCTTAAAAGAAAAATGGTAACCCCACTTTGAGCTTAAACGATGAGTATGACCTATGATCAAGTGCTCTCACTTGACTCCTAAGTCAACATACTCTAACATAGGTGACCTTGTCACCGACCATTTCTAGATGAAGTTCTCTAGTGTTTCTCCGTGCTTTTGCATTTGCATATTTGTTTCCCCTTTCAAAAAAAAACTTCATCTAGAACTTTTAGTTTCTTTTCTTTTCTTTTTGTTCTGCATTTTCTGCATCCAATTCATTGCAAATCTTTCAGTAAATTCCTTGCATATCCTTGTGAGATCTTACTTGTCTAGTGAGCTGAGGGGACAAGTGGTTTCACTCTGATGAACTCGGTCACACCGGTTTGTTCTCTTCGTCCCAATCTAAATCTTTCGGTGCAACTGAAGCACGCAACTCGGAGTCACCGATTCCATCACAAGAAAACCAACTTGCCACTTATTCCTGATTTCTGTTTGCTCTAGCTCCACTCAATGATTCTTGTCCTCTACCAGCATCATATTAGACATGCTGCTTTGCTCTGTGACTCGAGGACCAACCCATTTGTATCACATGTCCAGAAGAGCCCTTCTTGGAAATTGATGCCAAAGGGGGAGAGAGAGATCACATCAAAGCTTAATCCTTCCTATAGGGGGGAAGAGAGAATACTCAGGGGGAGAAAGTAGTATCATCAAAGACCCCAGATGCTTGGTGTTCAAGAGGAGACATGTCACATGTCTTTAAGAGGGGAAAGACATGTTTGATTGCTTGCTTTAGCTCAAGCTCTGTTGTTTCCTTTTTTTGTTGCTCTGATTTTCTGTTCCCTATCTTCTCCTAATATCCCATGCATATTCAGGGGGAGCAAGACATCTAAGGGAAGGAAATCTCTGATTTTATTGCATATCTTTACCTTTGGGGACATGTCTATATCCAATGTGGTACTTAGTACTCACTCTACGTGTCATCCCAGTCTTGGTTCTCTTGTGGTTTCCCTTGCTTGCTCTGATCAGTAGGTGTATCTGTGTTATTTAACCTTGTTTGCGCAGGTTCATCCCATCCTAAGCCAACTCAAGACCACAAGGTAAGTATATGCATCATAGTCATGTGAATGAGAAGTTCTTGCTGATGTACATACTGTTTGCAAGAAGGACTCATGAGCATGAAGGTACATTTCTCACATTCACATCATTTGCTCTGATGCATATAGCCAAGATACATGTAAAACATTGCTTACTTTGTCATGTTTACGCATTCACATGCTCCTATATTCAATATTCACATGATTGCATACATGTAGGGGGAGCCTATGCATGTTACATGTCTTTCCAAAGCTTTACTTGCTATTCTCTATATCTTTATCTAAAGCTTTGATGTATGTTGTCATCAATTACCAAAAAGGGGGAGATTGAAAGCACAAGTGCTCCCTGTGTGGTTTTGGTAATTAATGTCAATATATCTCTTGTTGGACTAACACTTTTACCTAGTATGTTTCAGATAAGTTCAACAATGGAGTGGCATGGACTAGAGGATGTGGAACCCCTTCAAGATGCTAAGGACAAAGGATTGGCTCAAGCTTCAAGATCAAGACTCTACATTTTCTATTTTAGTGATCCAAGATCACATTGAGTCTATAGGAAAAGCCAATACTATCAAGAGGGGATGAGGTGTTGCTTAATGGCTTGCTTGCTCAAAGTACTTAGTGATATGCTCCAAAACCCTCAACTACCTTCCCACATCCACATATGACCTAAACCAAAAGTCAAACTCGGCCCCACCGATTCTTTCTATCCGGCGCCACCGAGTTTCAGATGTCATAGCCACTGCCACAAACCCTAGCAAATCGGTTTCACCAATAGGGATCTCGGTCTCACCGAGATGGGATTGTAATCTCTCTGTTTCCCTTTGTAACGTTTCGGTCTTATCGAGATGAGCGATCGGTCCCACCGAGATTGCAATGTAAACTCTCTGTTTCCCTTTTGTAACATTTCGGTTTCACCGAGATGAGCGAATCGGTCCCACCGAGTTTACCTGACCAACTCTCTGGTTAGCTTATTACCAAAATTGGTCTCACCGAGTTTATGTAATCGGTCACACCGAGATTACGTTATGCCCTAACCCTAACCATATCGGTCCTACCAAGTTGCATCTCAGTCCCACCGAAAATCCTAACGGTCACTAGGTTTGTTGAATCGGTCCGACCGAGTTTAACCATTCGGTCCCACCGAGTTTGGCAAATTGTGTGTAACGGTTAGATTCTGTGTGGAGGCTATATATACCCCTCCACTCACTCTTCATTCGTGGAGAGAGCCATCAGAACATACCTACACTTCCAATACACATTTTCTGAGAGAGAACCACCTACACTTGTGTTGAGGTCAAGATATTCCATTCCAACCATATGATTCTTGATCTCTAGCCTTCCCCAAGTTGCTTTCCATTCAAATATTCTTTCCACCAAATCCAAATCCTGTGAGAGAGAGTTGAGTGTTGGGGAGACTATCATTTGAAGCACAAGAGCAAGGAGTTCATCATCAACACACCATTTGTTACTTCTTGGAGAGTGGTGTCTCCTAGATTGGCTAGGTGTCACTTGGGAGCCTCCAACAAGATTGTGGAGTTGAACCAAGGAGTTTGTAAGGGCAAGGAGATCGCCTACTTCGTGAAGATCTACCGCTAGTGAGGCAAGTCCTTCGTGGACGACGGCCGTGATGGAATAGACAAGGTTGCTTCTTCGTGGACCCTTCGTGGGTGGAGCCCTCCATGGACTCGCGCAACCGTTACCCTCCGTGGGTTGAAGTATCCATCAACGTGGATGTACGATAGCGCCACCTATCGGAACCACGACAAAAACATCAGTGTCTCCAATTGCGTTTCAATACTCCAAACCCTTCTCTTTACATTCTTGCAAGTTGCATGCTTTACTTTCCGCTGCTCATATACTCATTGCATGCTTGCTTGATATGTATTGTGTTTGTTAAACTTGTGCTTAAACTCCACTTAAACTTAAGGATATCAAAAACTGCAACTTTTGGCACTTAGTGTCTAATCACCCCCCCCCCCTCTAGACACCTCTTCTCGATCCTTTCACAAGTATTAGCAGTTGAGTTGTCAATTCAACCACACCTGGAAACTTAGTATCTGTAGCAAAGTGTTTAGTAGCAAAGTAATATGATAGTGGTGGTAGCGGCAACAAAAGTAAAGACAGCAAAAGTAATGTTTTTGGTATTTTGTAGTGATTGTAACAGTAGCAGCGGGAAAGTAAATAAGCGAGAACCAGTATATGGAAAACTCGTAGGCACCGGATCAGTGATGGATAATTATGTCGGATGCGGTTCATCATGTAACAGTCATAACATAGGGTGACACAGAACTAACTCCAATTCATCAATGTAATGTAGGCATGTATTCCGTATATAGTCATACGTGCTTATGGAAAAGAACTTGCATGACATCTTTTGTCCTACCCTCCCGTGGCAGCGGGGTCCTATTGGAAACTAAGGGATATTAAGGCCTCCTTTTAATAGAGAACCGGAACAAAGCATTAGCACATAGTGAATACATGAACTCCTCAAACTATGGTCATCACCGGGAGTGGTCCCGATTATTGTCACTTCGGGGTTGCCGGATCATAACACATAGTAGGTGACTATAGACTTGCAAGATAGGATCAAGAACGCACATATATTCATGAAAACATAATAGGTTCAGATCTAAAATCATGGCACTCGGGCCCTAGTGACAAGCATTAAGCATAGCAAAGTCATAGCAACATCAATCTCAGAACATAATGGATACTAGGGATCAAACCCTAACAAAACTAACTCGATTACATGATAAATCTCATCCAACCCATCACCGTCCAGCAAGCCTACGATGGAATTACTCACGCACGGCGGTGAGCATCATGAAATTGGTGATGGAGGATGGTTGATGATGACGACGGCGACGAATCCACCCTCTGGAGCCCCGAACGGACTCCAGATCAGCCCTCCCGAGAGGTTTTAGGGCTTGGCGGCGGCTCTGTGTCGTAAAACGCGATGATTTCTTCTCTCTTATTTTTTTCTCTCCGAAAGCAAATATATAGAGTTGGAGTTGGCGTCGGAGGGTTTCCAGGGGGCCCACGAGGTAGGGGGCGCGCCCTTGGGGGGGAGCCCCCCACCCTCGTGAGAAGGGTGTGGGCCCCCTGGTCTTCATCTTTGGCGAGGATTTTTTATTATTTTTTCTAAGATGTTCCGTGAAGTTTCAGGTCATTTCAAGAATATTTGTTTTCTGCACATAAAACAACATCATGGTAATTCTGCTGAAAACAGCATGAGTCCGGGTTAGTTCCATTCAAATCATACAAGTTAGAGTCCAAAACAAGGGCAAAAGTGTTTGGAAAAGTAGATACGACGGAGACGTATCAACTCCCCCAAGCTTAAACCCTTGCTTGTCCTCAAGCAATTCAGTTGACAAACTGAAAGAAAGAAAGAAAAACATCTACAAACTCTGTTTGCTCTTGTTGTTGTAATTATGTCAAGCCAGAATTCAAGTTTTCAGCATAGATCATAACTAACCACATTTGCAATAATTCTCAGGTCTCACAATTACTCATATCAATAGCATAATCAACTAGCAAGTCACAATAATAAATCTCGGATGACAACACTTTCTCAAAACAATCATAATATGATATAACAAGATGGTATCTCGCTAGCCCTTTCTGAGACCGCAAAACATAAATGCAGAGCACCTTTAAAGATCAAGGACTGACTAGACATTGTAATTCATGGTAAAAGAGATCCAATCATAGTCATACCCAATATAAATTAACAGTGATGAATGCAAATGATAGCTGTGCTCTCCAGCTAGTGCTTTTTAATAAGAGGGTGATGACTCAACATAAAAGTAAATGGATAGGCCCTTCGCAGAGGGAAGCAGGGATTTTTAGAGGTGCCAGAGCTCGGTTTTGAAATAGAGATAAATTGTATTTTGAGCGATATACTTTCATTGTCAATGTAACAACTAAGAGATGGCGATATCTTCCATGCTAAACACATTATAGGCGGTTCCCAAACAGAATGGTAAAGTTTATACTCCCCCTCCACCAACAAACATCAATCCATGGCTTGCTCGAAACAACGAGTACCTCCAACATACATCAGGTCCCAGGGGGAGTTTTGTTTGCAATTAATTTTGATTTAGTTTGCATAAAGCATGGGACTGGGCATCCCGGTGACCAGCCATTTTCTCGTGAGTGAGGAGCGGAGTCCACTCCTGTTGAGAATAACCTGCCTAACATGGAAGATAAGGATAGCCTTGGTTGATACATGAGCTATTCGAGTATACAAAACAGAATGTTTATTTGAAGGTTTAGAGTTTGGCACATACAAATTTACTTGGAACGGCAGGTAGATACCGCATATAGGAAGGTATGGTGGACTCATCTGGAATAACTTTGGGGTTTAAGGGATTGGATGCACAAGGAGTATTCCCGCTTAGTACAAGTGAAGGCTAGCAAAAGACTGGGAAGCGACCAACTAGACAGCAACAAAAACCATGTACATGCATTAAAATTAATAAACATTGGATGCAAGCATGAGTATGATATAATCCACCATGAACATAAATATCATGAAGGCTATGTTGATTTTGTTTCAACTACATGCGTGAACATGTGCCAAGTCAAGTCACTTAAATCATTCAAAGGAGGATACCACCCCATCATACCACATCATAATCATCTCAATAGCATGTTGGCACACAAGGTAAATCATTATAGCTCATAGCTAATCAAGCATGGAAAAAGCAACTATGATCTCTAATTGTCATTGCAAACATGTTTATTCATAATAAGCTGAATCAAGAACGAGGGACTCATCATATTTACAAAAACAAAAGAGGTCGAGTTCATACCAGCTTTTCTCATCTCAGTCAGCCCATCATATATCATCATAATTGCCTTTCACTTGCACGACCGAACGGTGTGAATAATAATAAGAGTGCACGTGCATTGGACTAAGCTGGAATCTGCGAGCATTCAGTAAATAGGAGAAGACAAGGAAATGCGGGCTCTTGGTTAAATCAACAATAAGCCACTTCAACAATTTAATTATGGTCTTCTCCTACTAACCCCAAATAAAAGAAAATAAATAAAACTATTTACACGGGAAAGCTCCCAACAAGCAAAAGAAGAACGAGAAATATTTTTGGGTTTTCTTTTTAATTACTACTACTACAGCAGAAAAATAAACTACTACTAATTTTTTGGTTTTTCTTAAGGTTTAACAAACACACAAGAAGAAAGCAGGAAAAAGAAAATAAACTAGCATGGATATTACAGTGAAAAAGTATGAGCACCGACATCTAGCAATGAGTGTGTGTGAACATAAATGTAATGTCGGTGAGAAATGCGTACTCCCCCAAGCTTAGACTTTTGGCCTAAGTTGGTCTATGGCCACGGCTGGCCTGGGGGATATCCATAATAATAATTGTTGGGGTCATACTGTGATGAGGAGGAATAGTTGGGATCATACTGATGTGCAGTGGTTATCGCCTGCTGAGCTGCAGCGTGGAGTCGAGCTGCCTCCGCTCTCCTCTCGTACTCTTCTGCCTCCACTCTGGTAATAACATATCTTCCTTTTGTATGTGAATCAAAGAAGGCAGGAGCAGGGAGAGTAATACAGAAAACACGTCGTTTATCAAAAATTAAACGATATAAGAGAGGTGATTCAGGCCTCTTGACAAACTGGTGCGAAGCCATTGAGTCATAATCTAAATATGCAGGAGGAAACTCCATATCACCCTCACGAATGTCTATTTCAAGAAAATAAGCTAAGCGGGTTGCAAAAATTCCTCCAAAGAAATCTCCATTATGTGTATTATGATGCAACCTACGAGCTACAATGGCTCCCATATGATAAGATTGGTCTCCTAACACAGCACTCCTAAGAATGCTAAGATCAGGGACACACATGTGACATGCTTCATCCTTAGCATTTATGCATCTATCGATGAAGAGAGCAAAATAATGTATAGCAGGAAAGTGAATGCTCCATATGGTAGCCTGCGTTATATCTCTAGATTCCCCCACAGTTATACTAGCAAGAAAGTTTCTAAATTCAGATTTAGGGGGATCCCTAACACTACCCCATGATGGAAGTTTACAAGCAGAAGTAAAATCCTCTAAGTCCATGGTATAAGATTTGTCATAAAGATCAAACATGACTGAAGGAGAATTACGCGAAGATGAGTACTCAAACCTCCTCACAAATGAACTTGTGAGATCATGATACTGGGGGCATTTGTTAGCCTCAAAATCCTCAAGACCGGCATTGTGCAAATATGCTTTGAATTCTTCTTTAATTCCCTCACGGTCCATAAAATTTTCCGACGGCCATTCGCAAGGCCGTACCGGAGCGTCTCTTGGTGGATCCTCATCAGCATCGCGCATAGCAATCCTGGGTCCTTGCTTCTTAGAAGAACCACATTGGAACATCTTCCTAAGCATATTGTTTTTCTCTGAAAAATTCTGAAATTTTTAGTAACTTCAAACAAAAGTGAACCAACTTCAATAAAACTGATAGCAACTACTCCTACAAGTGTCTAGAGCCTATATCAAGCATTAGAACTACTTAGAACCATATAAATTTGACATGCAAGCTCAAGAACATGGTCACCTATGCAGCACAAATTTGCAAAGAATAAAGCACTAGAACAAAAACTAATTGGACCAATGGAGGAGTCACATACCAAGGAACAATCTCCCCAAGCAGTTTTGCGAGAGGTGCTTTGAGTAAGGAGATTGAAAATCACAGCAAAAGTGGCTGAAACTTGTGCTTGAGTTGTTTTTTTGGGTTTGTGTGAGACAAAGGAAGAAGATGGGTGCTGGGATAAGTGGAGGAGGGCCACCGTGGGCCCATGAGGCAGGGGGCGCGCCCACCACCCTCGTGGCCAGGTGGCAGCTCCTCCCACGGTAATTTTTGCACAGTAAATCCTCAATTCCCGAAAAAATCATATTAAATTGGCATGTCATTCTGAGGACTTTTATTTTCGGGATATTTTTATGTTGCACGGATAAGTCAGGAAATAGATAGAAAATACTATTTTTACTTTATTTAATATAAATAACACAAAGTAAAAGTGGGATACAGAAGTTTGTGCTTCTAGTTTCATCCATCTCATGCTCATCAAAAAAGAATCCACTAACAAGGTTGATCAAGTCTTGTTAAAAAACTCATTCCGATAATCATGAAACCGGAGAAATTTCGAATAAGACTAAGTTACCTCAACGGGGATATGCACATCCCCAATAATAAGTATATCATATTTCTTCTTGACAGTAGTAAGAGGAAATTCAAAACCTCCAAATATAATCGATGGAATTTTTCCAATAGAGTTGATACTACGAACTTGAGGTTGTTTCCTCGGAAAGTGTACCGTATGCTCATTACCATTAACATGAAAAGTGACATTGCCTTTGTTGCAATCAATAACAGCCCCTGCAGTATTAAGAAAAGGTCTTCCAAGAATAATAGACATACTATCATCCTCGGGAATATCAAGAATAACAAAGTCCGTTAAAATAGTAACGTTTGCAACTACAACAGGCACATCCTCATAGATACCGACAAGTATAGCAGTTGATTTATCAGCCATTTGCAAAGATATTTCAGTAGGTGTTAGCTTATTCAAGTCAAGTCTATGATATAAAGAGAGAGGCATAACACTAACACCGGCTCCAAGATCACATAAAGCAGTTTTAATATAATTCTTTTTAATGGAGCAAGGTATCGTAGGTACTCCGGGGTCTCCAAGTTTCTTTGGTATTCCACCCTTAAAAGTATAATTAGCAAGCATGGCGGAAATCTCAGCTTCCGGTATCTTTTTTTTATTAGTAATGATGTCCTTCATATATTTAGCATAAGGATTTGTTTTGAGCACATCAGTTAATCGCATACGCAAAAAGATAGGCCTAATCATTTTAGCAAAGCGCTCAAAATCCTCATCATCCTTTTTCTTGGATGGTTTTGGAGGAAAAGGCATGGGTTTATGAACCCAAGGTTCCCTTTCTTTACCATGTTTCCTAGCAACAAAGTCTCTTTTATCATAACGTTGATTCTTTGATTGTGGGTTATCAAGATCAACAGCAGGTTCAATTTCTACGTCATTATCATTACTAGGTTGAGCATCATCATGAACATCATCGTTAATATTTTTACTAGGTTCATGTTCATTACCAGATTGTGTTTCAGCATCAGACATAGAAATATCATTTGGATTATCAGGTGGTTCTGCAATAGGTTCACTAGAAGTTTGCATAGTTCTATCATTTTTCTTCTTCTTTTTAGAAGAACTAGGAACATCAATATTATTTCTTTGAGAATCTTGCTCGATTCTCTTAGGGTGGCCTTCACGATACAAAGGTTCCTGAGTCATTCTACCAGTTCTAGTAGCCACTCTAACAGCATTATCATTTTTCTTACTATTCATTTCATCAAGCACTTCTTTTTGAGACTTAAGTACTTGTTCTACTTGAGTGGTAACCATAGAAGCATGTTTGCTAACAAGTTTAAGTTCACCTTTAATATCAGCAATATAATCACCCAAGCGTCTAATCATATAAGCATTGTCTTTTAATTGTCTTGCAAAATAAGCATTGAAGTCGTCTTGCTTAAACATAAAGTTATCAAACTCATCCAAGCATTGACTAGCAATTTTAGTAGGAGGGACTTCAGCTTTATCATATCTATAGAGAGAATTTACCTTTACTACCTGTGTCGGGATATCGGGATCAGGAGGTTCTTCAATAAATAAAGAATTAAGATCATATGTTTCTTCAACATGCGGTATATTAAGACCATGTATTTCTTCAATAGGAGGTAAATTCTTAACATCTTCAGCTTTAATACCTTTTTATTTCATAGATTTCTTTGCCTCTTGCATATCTTCGGGACTGAGAAATAGAATACCTCTCTTCTTCAGAGTTGGTTTAGGAATAGGCTCAGTAATTGGAGCAGGAGCTGGCTCAGGAGGTGGCTCAGGATGTGCCCAATTATTTTCATTTGTCAACATATTATTCAATAAGATTTCAGCTTCATCCGGTGTTCTTTCCCTGAAAAGAGAACCAGCACAACTATCCAGGTAATCTCTGGAAGCATCGGTTAGTCCATTATAAAAGATATCAAGTATTTCAGGTTTCTTAAGAGGATGAACAGGCAAAGCATTAAGTAACTTGAGAAGCCTCCCCCAAGCTTGTGGGAGACTCTCTTCTTCAATTTGCACGAAGTTGTATATTTCCCTCAAAGCAGCTTGTTTCTTATGAGCAGGGAAATATTTAGCGGAGAAGTAATAAATCATATCCTGGGGACTACGCACACAACCAGGATCAAGAGAATTAAACCATATCTTAGCATCACCCTTTAATGAGAACGGAAATATTTTGAGTATATAGAGGTAACGCGATCTCTCATCATTAGTGAACACGGCAGATATATCATTTAACTTAGTAAGATGTGCCACAATAGTTTCAGATTCATAGCCATAAAACGGATCAGATTCAACCAGAGTAATTATATCAAGATCAATAGAGAATTCATAATCCTTATCAGGGACACATATAGGTGAAGTAGCAAAAGCAGGGTCGGGCCTCATCTTATCTCTAAGTGATTCTTTGTTCCATTTAATTAATAACCTCTTAATCTCATATCTATCTTTGCAAGCTAAAATAGCGGTAGAAGATTCCATATCAAAAAGATAGCCCTCAGGGATAACAGGCATATTTTCATCATCACTATCATCATCATATTCAGATTCAATAATTTCTTTTTCTCTAGCCCTAGCAATTTGTTCATCAAGAAATTCACTAAGGGGCACAGTAGTATGAGGCATAGAAGCAGTTTCATCATAAGTATCATGCATAGCAGAAGTGGCATCGTCAATAACATGCGACATATCAGAACGAATAGCAGAAGCAGGTGTAGGTGTTGCAAACTTACTCATAACAGAAGGTGGATCAAGTGCAAAGCTAGATGGCAGTTCCTTACCTTCCCTCGTAGTTGAGGGATAGATCTTGGTTTTCGGATTCATAGTGTCCGGCAGATATAAATCCCAAGTGACTCAAAGAATAGAGCTATGCTCCCCGGCAACGGCGCCAGAAATTAGTCTTGATAACCCACAAGTATCGGGGGTCGCAACAGCTTTCGAGGGTAGAGTATTCAACCCAAATTTATTGATTCGACACAAGGGGAGCCAAATAATATTCTCAAGTATTAGCAGATGAGTTGTCAATTCAACCACACCTGGAAACTTAGTATCTGCAGCAAAGTGTTTAGTGCAAAGTAATATGATAGTGGTGGTAGCGGCAACAAAAGTAAAGACAGCAAAAGTAATGTTTTTGGTATTTTGTAGTGATTGTAACAGTAGCCGCGGGAAAGTAAATAAGCGAGAACCAGTATATGGAAAACTCGTAGGCACCAGATCAGTGATCGATAATTATGCCGGATGCGGTTCATCATGTAACAGTCATAACATAGGGTGACACAGACCTAGCTCCAATTCATCAATGTAATGTAGGCATGTATTCCGTATATAGTCATATGTGCTTATGGAAAAGAACTCGCATGACATCTTTTGTCCTACCCTCCCGTGGCAGCGGGGTCCTATTGGAAACAAAGGGAAATTAAGGCCTCCTTTTAATAGAGAACGGAACAAAGCATTAGCACATAGTGAATACATGAACTCCTCAAACTATGGTCATCACCGGGAGTGTTCTCGATTATTGTCACTTCGGGGTTGCCGGATCATAACACATAGTAGGTGACTATAGACTTGCAAGATAGGATCAAGAACTCACATATATTCATGAAAACATAATAGGTTCAGATCTGAAATCATGGCACTCGGGCCCTAGTGACAAGCATTAAGCATAGCAAAGTCATAGCAACATCAATCTCAGAACATAATGGATACTAGGGATCAAACCCTAACAAAACTAACTCGATTACATGATAAATCTCATCCAACCCATCACCGTCCAGCAAGCCTACGATGGAATTACTCACGCACGGCGGTGAGCATCATGAAATTGGTGATGGAGGATGATTGATGATGATGACGGCGACGAATCCCCCTCTCCGGAGCCTCGAACGAACTCCGGATCAACCCTCCCGAGAGGTTTTAGGGCTTGGCAGCGGCTCCGTATCGTAAAACGCGATGATTTCTTCTCTCTTATTTTTTTCTCTCTGAAAGCAAATATATAGAGTTGGAGTTGGCGTCGGAGGGTTTCCAGGGGGCCCACGAGGTAGGTGGCGCGCCCTAGGGGGGGCGCGCCCCCCACCCTCGTGAGAAGGGTGTGGGCCCCTGGTCTTCATCTTTGGCGAGGATTTTTTATTGTTTTTTCTAAGATGTTCCGTGAAGTTTCAGGTCATTCTGAGAATATTTATTTTCTGCACATAAAACAACACCATGGTAATTCTGCTGAAAACAGCGTCAGTCTGGGTTAGTTCCATTCAAATCATACAAGTTAGAGTCCAAAACAAGGGCAAAAGTGTTTGGAAAAGTACGACGGAGACATATCAAGCCGCACCACATACGAGGCACAGCCCTCCCCCTCCCCAACACCTCCTCCTCCTCCCGCAATGCTTGGCGAAGCCCTGCCGGAGTACCACGCTGCTCCAACACCACCACGCCGTCGTGCTGCTGCTGGAGTTGTCTTCCCCAACCTCTCCCTCTCTCCTTGCTAGATCAAGGCATGGGAGACGTCATTGGGATGCACGTGTGTTGAACATGGAGGCGCCGTTGTTCGGCGCTTGGATCGGAATCATCCGTGATCTGAATCGCCACGAGTACGACTCCCTCATCCGCGTTCTTGTAACGCTTCCGTGTCGAGATCTTCAAGGGTATGAAGATGCACTCCTCTCTCTCTCGTTGCTAGTTTCTCCATAGATTGATCTTGGTGATGCGTAGAAATTTTTTAATTTCTACAACGATCCCCAACAATGGCATCATGAGCTAGGTCTATGTGTAGTATCTATGCACGAGTAGAACACAAGTTGTTGTGGGCGTTGATTTTGTCAATTTACTTGCCGTTACTAGTCTTATCTTGATTCGGCGGCATCGTGGGATGAAGCGGCCCGGACTAACCTTACACGTACGCTTACGTGACACAGGTTCCACTGACTAACATGCACTAGTTGCATAAGGTGGCTAGCGGGTGTCTGTCTCTCCCACTTTAGTCAGATCGGATTCGATGAAAAGGGTCCTTATGAAGGGTAAATAGAAATTAGCATATCACGTTGTGGTTTTTGCGTAGGTAAGAAACGTTCTTGCTAGAAACCCATAGCAGCCATGTAAAAACATGCAACAACAATTAGAGGACGTCTAACTTGTTTTTGCAGGGTATGCTATGTGATGTGATATGGCCAAAAGAATGTGATGAATGATATATGTGATGTATGAGATTGATCATGTTCTTGTAATAGGAATCACGACTTGCATGTTGATGAGTATGACAACCGGCAGGAGCCATAGGAGTTGTCTAAATTATTTATGACCCGCGTGTCACTGAAAATGCCTTGTAATTACTTTACTTTATTGCTAACCGTTAGCCATAGTAGTAGAAGTAATAGTTGGCGAGACAACTTCATGAAGACACGATGATGGAGATCATGATGATGGAGATCATGGTGTCATGCCGGTGATGGTGATGATCATGGCGCCCCAAAGATGGAGATCAAAAGGAGCAAAATGATATTGGCCATATCATGTCACTATTTGATTGCATGTGATGTTTATCATGTTTTACATCTTATTTGCTTAGAACGACGGTAGCATAAATAATATGATCCCTCGCAATAATTTCAAGAAAGTGTTTCCCCTAATTGTGCACCGTTGCTAAGGTCCGTTGTTCCGAAGCACCACGTGATGATCGGGTGTGATAGGTTCTAACGTTCGCATACAACGGGTGTAAGCCAGATTTACACACGCAATACACTTAGGTTAACTTGATGAGCCTAGCATGTACAGACATGGCCTCGGAACACGAAAGACCGAAAGGTCGAACATGAGTCGTATAGAAGATACGATCAACATGAAGATGTTCACCGATGATGACTAGTCCGTCTCACGTGATGATCGGACACGGCCTAGTTGACTCGGATCATGTATCACTTAGATGACTAGAGGGATGTCAATCTGAGTGGGAGTTCATTAAATAATTTGATTAGATGAACTTAATTATCATGAACATAGTCTAAAACTTTGCAATATGTCTTGTAGATCAAATGGCCCACGCTAATGTTGCCCTCAACTTCAACGCGTTCCTAGAGAAAACCAAGCTGAAAGACGATGGCAGCAACTACACAGACTAGGTCCGTAACCTGAGGATTATCCTCATAGCTGCCAAGAAAGCATATGTCCTTGAAGCACCGCTAGGTGACGCACCTGTTTTCCCAGCAACTCAAGACGTTATGAACACCTGGCAGTCGTGTAGTGATGATTACTCCCTGGTTCAGTGCAGCATGCTTTACAGCTTAGAACCAGGGCTCCAAAAGCGTTTTGAGTAACACGGAGCATATGAGATGTTCCAAGAGCTGAAAATGGTTTTCCAAGCTCATGCCCGAGTCGAGAGATAGAAGTCTCTGACAAGTTCTACAGTTGTAAGATGGAGGAGAACAGTTCTGTCAGCGAGCACATACTCAAAATGTCTGGGTTGCACAACCGCTTGTCTTAGCTGGGAGTCAATCTCCCGGATGACGCGGTCGTTGACAGAATCCTTCAGTCACTTCCACCTAGCTACAAGAGCTTTGTGATGAACTTCAATATGCAGGGGATGGAAAAGACCATTCCTGAGGTATATTCAATGCTGAAATCAGCGGAGGTGGATATCAAAAAGGAACATCAAGTGTTGATGGTGAATAAAACCACTAAGTTCAAGAAAGGCAAGGGTAAAAAGAACTTCAAGAAGGACGGCAAGGGAATTGCCACGCCCGGTAAGCAAGCTGCCGGGAAGAAGCCAAAGAATGGACCCAAGCCTGAGACTAAGTGTTTTTATTGCAAGTGAAACGGTTACTGGAAGCAGAACTGCCTCAAGTACTTAGCGGATAAGAAGGCCGGCAATACCAAAGGTATATGTGTAACGCCCCGAGACCGATGTGCTAGGTGTCCTCCAGTTATTCGCTGTTGTTGCCTTGTCATGTGCTTGCGTGTCATGCATTGCATACCATGTCATCATGTGCATTGCATCATCATGTTTTCAAAACATGCATTCGTTCGGGTTCCCCCAGTTCCTTCTGTTGTCCGTTCTGAGCCTAGCCACACTTGCACGCGCCCGCGGCACCTTCGAAATATTATTTTATAAGTGGCCAGAAAATGTTCTTGGATTGGGTTGAAAGTTGGCAAGTGGTGTTGTTATGTTGTAGGTAGACCGCCTGCCAAGTTTCGTTGCATTCGGAGTTCGTTTGATGCCCCAACGATTAACTATAGCAGTAGTATAACCGGTCAAACGTCGGACGTTTTCGGTCTCCGGAAACAGATGCCGGGCCCTCTCTCCCCTCTTCTCTCAGCCCAACCCACTCTCCACAATCCACCTAGGCCCATGCCTACCCTTCTTTGCACAGTGCTTCGACCCCTCGCATGTGTCTGAATCTGTCCCGGACCCGATCCGGAGTGTCGCCACCGTTGTGTTCGGATCATCCCCAAACATCTACAAAACATCTCCGTTTTATGAATTGAACTTCCTAACATATATTTTTCTCGCTCGTCCGATTATAATCGTAGGGATGAGATAGCCCTACCCTAATCCCTACCTATATATATATAGTCAAACCCTAAATCCTAGGGAGATGTCCCATCCTTCCTATTCCGCGCCGCCACTCCACTGAGTTCCCCCTCGGGATCTCCTCTCCATCTCCCTCGTTTTCTTCACTGAGCCAACCAGCCACTCCTCCCGATCCACCTCGTTCTCGCGCCCAAGACCCCCAGCTGAATCGAGTTCCTCCTCCAACCAGAACGAGCGCCACCGCCGCCGTTTGGAGCGCCGCCGTACCAGAGATGAGTGCCTCGCCCATCTCTTCTCCTTCCTTCCATTCTTCTTCCCCCTCCCTCACATCTCTCTCCCTCTGTCTGCTCGTACAGGGAGCTCCGATGCCTCGAAGCTGCAGCGCCGCCGTCGAGTCGCCATGGCCTTGGACTCTTGCCGTCCCGTCCACGCCTTGCCGGAGAGACTCCGCCTTCGCCAAGCCCCGCTTCCGCCTGGCCCTGCTACCGCTGTTGCTTCGCTGGAGAGTTCCGCGGCGCCAAGTTTCCCTGCTTCCCCTTCGAACCTCGTTGCTGAAGCCTCAAGATCCTGCTGCCAAGCCCTCCCGTAGCGCCATGGCCTTGTTGAGTCATGCCCGCGCCGGTGCCTCAAGCCGGAACAGCTCACTCTAGATCCGGCCGGCCTCCGCCAGGTCGACCGTTTCTAGCCGGATCCTGCGACCCATGGACTCGCAGCTCCGCCGGAGTCCCCATTGCTGGCCCCTGCTTCCGCTACATCGGGAAGTTGCAGTTCAAGCAGAGAAGGACGAGCGCCTCGACCCCCCTGCAATGTCGCCTCACTTTGCCAGCATCTCCACCGCCCGGATTCACGCCACCAGCAAGCCCCTTCCTCCTCTACTCCAACCAACGCCTCCGGCAGCCCCGTCGTCATCATCACCTAGGTGAGCAGCAGCTCCACCGGCGGCCACCTCTAGCAGGCCCGTGCCGCACTTCCTTCCCTTCCGTCTCTCTCTGCATGATGCTCCTGACCGATCGCTGCCACCATCTTCAGTAGTTGTTTTCCCCGGTCCCGGTGCCCCATCTTCGACCGAAGCCAGGGACGCCCAGCGCCGCTCGCCGCCGTCCGCCAAGCCTCTGCGCCGCCCTTGCCAAGTCCATCTGCGCCGGCCTCTGCTCGCTCTGATCGAAAGCAAAGGAGCTTTGCTCGTCCCGCTCGAGCGCCTTGACCCTGCCTCGCTTGCGTTGACCCACGCAGCGCCACTCGACGCCGCGCCTGGTCCGCCGCCTATATCATCTGTTGGCCCAGATGCGCGCCCCTGCAGGCCTCCCCTCTCCTCCAGCTGGGCCAAGGCCCGAAGTGAGCAGCCCCTGTCCACTCCCTCTCCTGTACACTACCGAGCCAACCAGTTTCGGCCCATATCTTTTTTTTCCTGTCTGCGATTTTAGCTAATTATCCCGAATTGCCAGTTTTGCAGTAAAGTCCTTCATCATCATGCATTTAATATCTCACAAACTGTGCATCGGATGATAACAAACTTTATATGAAACTTGCTTAGATTTTCATCTAGTTTAATGATATGCAACTTTCATCTATGTTTGAAATGTTTAAAATGATGCTTGTTTAAATTTTGCTCTATGAACATGCTAAAATGCTTTAATTCATAACTAAATAACCGTAACTCGGTTTGTAATAAACTTTATATGTAAATAGGGTAGAAAAATGCCTAGTTTAACTTGGTGGCCTCACTTTGCATGTTTAACAACTATAAAATATGGTTTAGGTCAGAACAGTACCATAACCAAAATATGCACATGAGGAGTTTCCGGACTTGTTGTTTGTCGTTCCGGCCTCATTTAAACTTGCCTAGATAGGTAGTTTTCATTTGCTTCACCCTCTTGCCATGTTTAACAACATTTAATATTATTGGGTACATAAATGAGATCGAATTAAATAACTTGAACGTGGTGTTTCGTCAATATGCAACGGAGTTGCATATTGAGCTCCACTCAATTTGTAGGATTGCTTGTGCACTTTTCCATGCCATGCCTCATTAAACCGTACATGCATCATACTTGTTGTGCATCATGCCATGATTTTGTGGTGGTTGTTTACTATGTTGTTTGCTTCTTTCCGGGTTGCCTTTCTCGTGAGCTTCGGTTCCGTTTCAGAGTTGTGAGGATCCGTTCGACTACGTCCGTTTGTCTTCTTCATGGACTCGTTCTTCTTCCTTGCGGGATTTCAGGCAAGATAATCATACCCTCAAAATCACTTCTATCTTTGCTTGCTAGTTGCTCGCTCTTTTGCTATGCCTATGCTGCGATACCTACCACTTGCTTATCATGCCTCCCACATTGTTAAACCAAGCCTCTAACCCACCTTGTCCTAGCAAACCGTTGTTTTGGCTATGTTACCGCTTTGCTCAGCCCCTCTTATAGCGTTGTTAGTTGCAGGTGAAGATTGAAGTTTGTTCCTTGTTGGAACATGGAGATGTTGTTCCTTGTTGGAACATGTTTACTTGTTGGGATATCACAATATCTCTTATTTAATTAATGCATCTATATACTTGGTAAAGGGTGGAAGGCTCGCCCTTATGCCTGGTGTTTTGTTCCACTCTTGCCGCCCTAGTTTCCATCATATCGGTGTTATGTTCCTGGATTTTGCGTTCCTTACGCGGCTGGGTGATAATGGGAACCCCTTGACAGTTCGCCTTGAATAAAACTCTTCCAGCAATGCCCAACTTTGGTTTTATCATTTGCCACCTAGCCTTTTTCCCTTGGGTTTCGCAGACTCAAGGGTCAT
>NC_057797.1:597615429-597653086 GCF_018294505.1 Triticum aestivum
CTAAGTGTTGGTCCAACTAAGCGATGTCCGGGGCTACCAGGGGCAACTCTGGGCTGGCCTACCCGACGTCTTGCTCATCCGGTGTGCCCTGAGAACGAGATATGTGCAGCTCCTATCGGGATTTGTCGGCACATATGGGTGGTGTTGCTGGTTTAGTTTTACCATTGTCGAAGTTGTCTTGTAGAACCGGGATGCCGAGTCTGATCGGAATGTCTCGGGAGAAGGTATATCCTTCGTTGACCGTGAGAGCTTGTCATGGGCTAAGTTGGGACTCCCCTGCAGGGATTTGAACTTTCAAAAGCCGTGCCCGCGGTTATGGGCAGATGGGAATTTGTTAATGTCCAGTTGTAGAAAACCTGAAGTTGACCTTAATTAAAATGCATCAACCGCATGTGTAACCGTGATGGTCTCTTTCCGGCGGAGTCCGGGAAGTGAACACGGAGTTGGAGTTATGCTTGACGTAGGTTGTTCTAGGATCACTTCTTGATCATACTTTTATCGATCGTGCTTTGCCTTCTCTTCTCGCTCTCATTTGCGTATGTTAGCCACCATATATGCTAGTCGCTTGCTGCAGCTCCACCTCATACCTTTACCTTACCCATAAGCTTAAATAGTCTTGATCGCGAGGGTGCGAGATTGCTGAGTCCCCGTGGCTCACAGATTACTTCCAAAACCAGCTTGCAGGTGCCGATGAGTCCGGGCAGATGACGCAACCACGCTCAGGAGGAGCTCGATGAAGATCTTGTCCTTTGTGTTGTTTCGTTCTAGTGGATCAGTAGTGGAGCCCAGTTGGGGTCGATCGGGGACCGTGTCGCATCTGGGGTTCTTCTTTTATTTTGGTTCCGTAGTCGGACCTTGATTGTATTTGGATGTTGTAATGCTTTATTCATGTATTGTGTGAAGTGGCGATTGTAAGCCAACTATGTATCTCTTTCCCTTATGTATTACATGGGTTGTGTGAAGATTACCTCACTTGCGACATTGCTTTCAATGCGGTTATGCCTCTAAGTCGTGCTTCGACACGTGGGAGATATAGCCGCATCGAGGGCGTTACAATATGTGATATACATGTTATTGATGTGTACCTAACCAGCGCTCGTAGTAGCTCCTGGGTATTTGATACCGGTGCGGTTGCTCATATTTGTAACTCAAAACAAGAGTTGTGGAATAAGCGGAGACTGGCGAAGGACGAGGTGACGATGCGCGTCGGGAATGGTTCCACGGTCGATGTGATCACCGTCGGCACGCTACCTCTACATTTACCTACGGGGTTAGTTTTAAACCTCAATAATTGATATTTAGTGCCGGCTTTGAGCATGAACATTGTATCTGGATCTCACTTAATGAGAGATGGCTACTCATTTAAATCTGAGAATAATGGTTGTTCTATTTATATGAGAGATGTTTTATGGTCATGCCCCGCTGGTCAATGGTTTATTCTTATTTAATCTCGAACGTGATGGTACACATATTCATAGTGTGAATGCCAAAAGATGTAAGGTTGATAATGATAGTCCCACATACTTGTGGCACTGCCGCCTTGGTCACATTGGTGTCAAACGCATGAAGAAACTCCATGCAGATGGACTTTTGGAGTCTCTTGATTATGAATCATTTGACACGTGCGAATCATGCCTCATGGGCAAAATGACCAAGACTCCGTTCTCCGGAACAATGGAGTGGGCAACCAACTTATTAGAAATCATACATACTGATGTGTGCGGTCCAATGAGCGTTGAGGCTCGCGGTGGTTATCATTATGTTCTCATCCTCACTGATGACTTAAGTAGATATGGGTATGTCTAGTTAATGAAACACAAGTCTGAGAGCTTTGAAAAATTCAAGGAATTTCAGAGTGAGGTTGAGAATCAACGTGACAGGAAAATAAAGTTCTTACGATCAGATCGTGGGGGAGAATATTTGAGTCACGAATTTGGAATGCACTTAAGGAAATGTGGAATTGTTTCACAACTCACGCCGCCTAGAACACCTCAGCGTAATGGTGTGTCCGAACGTCGCAATCGCACTCTATTGGATATGGTGCGATTTATGATGTCTCTTACCGACCTACCGCTATCATTTTGGGGTTATGCTTTAGAGACTGCCGCATTCACTTTAAATAGGGCTCCATCGAAATCTGTTGAGACGACACCGTATGAATTATGGTTTGGGAAGAAACCTAAGCTGTCATTTCTAAAAGTTTGGGAATGTGATGCTTAAGTCAAGAAACTTCAACCTGAAAAGCTCAAACCCAAGTCGGAAAATTGCTTCTTCATAGGATACCCTAAGGAAACTATTGGGTATACCTTCTACCTTAGATCCGAAGGCAAGATCTTTGTTGCCAAGAATGGATCCTTTCTAGAGAAAGAGTTTCTCTCAAAAGAAGTAAGTGGGAGGAAAGTAGAACTTGATGAGGTACTGCCTCTTGAACCGGAAAGCGGCGCAGCTCAAGAAAATGTTTTTGTGGTGCTTGCACCGACTAGAGAGGAAGTTAATGATGATGATCATGAAACTTCGTATCAAGTTGCTACTGAACTTCGTAGGTCCACAAGGACACATTCAGCACCAGAGTGGTACGGCAACCCTGTCCTAGAAATCATGTTGTTAGACAAAGGTGAACCTTCGAACTATGAAGAAGCGATGGCGGGCCCGGATTCTGACAAATGGCTGGAAGCCATGAAATCCGAGATAGGATCCATGTATGAAAATGAAGTATGGACTTTGACTGACTTGCCCGATGGACTTTGACTGAAGTCCGTCCAAATCATGTTAGCAATTGCCGCATTCTATGATTATGAGATATGGCAAATGGACGTCAAAACGGCATTCCTTAATGGTTTACTTAAGGAAGAATTGTATATGATGCAGCCAGAAGGTTTTGTCGATCCTAAGAATGCTGACAAGGTGTGCAAGCTCCAACGCTCAATCGATGGGCTGGTGCAAGCATCTCGGAGTTGGAACATTCAATTTGATGAGATGATCAAAGTGTTTGGGTTTACGCAGACTTATGGAGAAGCCTGTGTTTACAAGAAAGTGAGTGGGAGCTCTATAGCATTTCTCATATTATATGTGGATGACATACTATTGATGGGAAATGATATAGAATTCTTGGAAAGCATAAAGGCCTACTTGAATAAGTGTTTTTCAATGAAGGACCTTGGAGAAGCTGCTTATATATTAGGCATCAAGATCTACAGAGATAGATCGAGACGCCTAATTGGTCTTTCACAAAGCACGTACCTTGACAAGATATTGAAGAAGTTCAATATGGATCAGTCCAAGAAGGGGTTCTTTCCTATATTGCAAGGTGTGAGATTGAGCACCGCTCAATGCCCAACCACGGCAGAAGATAGAGAAAAGATGAGTGTCATCCCCTATGCCTCGGCCATAGGGTCTATTATGTATGCCATGCTGTGTACCAGACCTGATGTAAACCTTGTCGTAAGTTTGGTAGGAAGGTACCAAAGTAATCTCGGCATGGAACACTAGACAGCGGTCAAGAATATCCTGAAGTACCTAAAAAGGACTAAGGATATGTTTCTCGTTTATGGAGGTAACGAAGAGCTCGTCGTAAAGGGTTACGTCGATGCTAGCTTCGACACAGATCTGGATGACTCCAAGTCACAAACCGGATATGTGTATATTTTGAATGGTGGGGTAGTCAGCTGGTGCAGTTGCAAGCAAAGCGTCGTGGCAGGATCTACATGTGAAGCGGAGTACATGGCAGCCTCGGAGGCAGCACATGAAGCAATCTGGATGAAGGAGTTCATTACCGACCTAGGAGTTATTCCCAATGCGTTGAGCCCGATGACTCTCTTCTGTGACAACACTGGAGCCATTACCCTTGCCAAGGAGCCCAGGTTTCACAAGAAGACCAGGCATATCAAGCGTCGCTTCAACTCCATTTGTGAAAATGTTCAAAATGGAGACATAGATATTTGTAAAGTGCATACGGACCTGAATGTCGCAGATCCGTTGACTAAACCTCTTCCACGAGCAAAACATGATCAACACCAGAACTCTATGGTGTTCGATTCATCACAATGTAACTAGATTAGTGACTCTAGTGCAAGTGGAAGACTGTTGGAAAAATGCCCTAGAGGCAATAATAAAATGGTTATTATTATATTTCCTTGTTCATGATAATTGTCTATTGTTCATGCTATAATTGTGTTATCCGGAAATCGTAATACATGTGTGAATACATAGACCACAACATGTCCCTAGTAAGCCTCTAGTTGACTAGCTCGTTGATCAATAGATGGTTACGTTTTCCTGACCATGGGCATTGGATGTCATTGATAACGGTATCACATCATTAGGAGAATGATGTGATGGACAAGACCCAATCCTAAGCATAGCGCAAGATCATGTAGTTCGTCTGCTAAAGCTTTTTTAATGTCAAGTATCTTTTCCTTTAGACCATGAGATTGTGCAACTCCTAGATACCGTTGGAATGCTTTGGGTGTGCCAAACATCCCAACGTAACTGGGTGGCTATATAGGTGCACTACGGGTATCTCCGAAAGTATCTGTTGGGTTGGCATGAATCGAGACTGGGATTTTTCACTCCGTATGACGGAGAGGTATCTCTAGGCCCACTCGGTAAGACATCATCGTAATGAGCTCAATGTGACTAAGGGGTTGGTCACGGGATGATGTGTTATGGAACGAGTAAAGTGACTTGCCGGTAACGATATTGAACGAGGTATTGGGATACCGACGATGGAATCTCGGGCAAGTAACATACCGATTGACAAAGGGAATTGTATACGGGATTCATTGAATCCTTGATATCGTGGTTCATCCGATGAGATCGTCGTGGAACATGTGGGAGCCGACGTGGGTATCCAGATCCCGCTGTTGGTTATTGGCTGGAGAGATGTCTCGGTCATGTCTGCATGATTTCTGAACCCGTAGGGTCTACACACTTAAGGTTCGATGACGCTAGGGTTATAGGGAAAGCTTGTACATGGTTACCGAATGTTGTTCGGAGTCCCGGATGAGATCCTGGATGTAACGAGGAGTTCTGGAATGGTCCGGAGACAAAGATTTATATATGGGAAGTCCTTATTCGGTCGCCGGAAGTGTTCGGGGGTTTATCGGTATTGTATCGGGACCACCGAAAGGGTTCCGGGGGTCCACCGGGAGGGTCCACCTACCCCGGAGGGCCATATGGTCTGAATATGGAGAGGGAACCAACCCCTAGGTGGGCTGGGTGATAACCCACAAGTATAGGGGATTGCAGCAGTTTTTGAGGGTAGAGTATTCAACCCAAATTTATTGATTCGACACAAGGGGAGCCAAAGAATATTCTCAAGTATTAGCAGCTGAGTTGTCAATTCAACCACACCTGGAAACTTAATATCTGCAGCAAAGTGTTTAGTAGCAAAGTAATATGATAGTAGTGGTAACAGTAGCAAAAGGTAACAATAGTAACAGTAATGTTTTTGGTAGTTTGTAGTGATGATAGCAATAGCAACGGAAAAGTAAATAAGCGAAGAACAATATATGGAAAGCTCGTAGGCAATGGATCGGTGATAGAGAATTATGTCGGATGCGGTTCATCATGTAACAGTCATAACCTAGGGTGACACAGAACTAGCTCCAGTTCATTGATATAATGTAGGCATGTATTCCGAATATAGTCATACGTGCTTATGGAAAAGAACTTGCATAACATCTTTTGTCCTACCCTCCCGTGGCAGCGGGGTCCTTACGGAAACTAAGGGATATTAAGGCCTCCTTTTAATAGAGAACCGGAACAAAGCATTAACACATGGTGAATACATGAAATCCTCAAACTATGGTCATCACCAGTAAGTATCCCAATTATTGTCACTTCAGAGTTAATGGATCATAACACATAATAGGTGACTATAGACTTGCAAGATAGGATCAAGAACACTCATATATTGATGAAAACATAATAGGTTCAGATCTGAAATCATGGCACTCGGGCCCTAGTGACAAGCATTAAGAATAGCAAAGTCATAGCAACATCAATCTCAGAACATAGTGGACACTAGGGATCAAACCCTAACAAAACTAACTCGATTACATGATAGATCCCATCCAACCCATCACCGTCCAGCAAGCCTACGATGGAATTACTCATGCACGGCGGTGAGCATCATGAAATTGGTGATGGAGGATGGTTGATGATGACGATGGCGACGGATTCCCCTCTCCGGAGCCCCGAACGGACTCCAGATCAGCCCTCCCGAGAGGTTTTAGGGCTTGGCGGCGGCTCCGTATCGTAAAACGCGATGATTTCTTCTCTTTAATTTTTTCTCCCTGAAACTCAATATATGGAGGTGGAGTTGGAGTCGGAGAGGCAACAGGGGGCCCACGAGGTAGGGGGCGCACCCTAGGGGGGCAGGCGCGCTCCCCACCCTCGTGGAGAGACGGTGGGCCCCCTGGCCTTCATCTTTGGCAGGTATTTTTCTTATTTTCTGAAAAGTGGCTCCGTGAAGTTTGAGGTCATTCCGAGAACGTTTGCTCGTGCACATAAATAACACCATGGTAATTCTGCTAAAAACAGCGTCAGTCCGGGTTAGTTCCATTCAAATCATGCAAGTTAGAGTCCAAAACAAGGGCAAAAGTGTTTGGAAAAGTAGATACGTTGGAGACGTATCAACTCCCCCAAGCTTAAACCTTTGCTTGTCCTAAAGCAATTCAGTTGACAAACTAAAAGTGATAAATAAAAACTTTTACAAACTCTGTTTGCTCTTGTTGTTGTAAATATGTAAAGCCAGCATTCAAGTTTTCAGCAAAGATTATAAGTAACCACATTTGCAATAACGCATAGGTCTCAAGTTTACTCATATCAATAGCATAATCAACTAGTGAGCAATAATAATAAATCTCGGATGACAACACTTTCTCAAAACAATCATAATATGATATAACAAGATGGTATCTCGCTAGCCCTTTCTGAGACCGCAAAACATAAATGCAGAGCACCTTTAAAGACCAAGGGCTGACTAGACAATCTAATTCATGGTAAAAGAGATCCAGTCAAGTCATACTCAATGTAAACTAACAGTAATGAATGCAAATGACAGCGGTGCTCTCCAACTGGTGCTTTTTAATAAGAGGATGATGACTCAGCATAAAAGTAAATAGATAGGCCCCTCGTAGAGGGAAGCAGGGATTTGTAGAGGTGCCAGAGCTCGGTTTTGAAATAGAGGTGAATAATATTTTGAGCGGTATACTTTCATTGTCAACATAACAACCAAGAGATGGCGATATCTTCCATGCTACACACATTATAGGCGGTTCCCAAACAGAATGGTAAAGTTTATACTCCCCCTTCCACCAACAAGCATCAATCCATGGCTTGCTCGAAACAACGAGTGCCTCCAACTAACAAGAGTCCCAGGGGGAGTTTTGTTTGCAATTAATTTGATTTAGTTTGCATAAAGCATGGGACTGGGCATCCCGGTGACCAGCCATTTATCTCGTGAGTGAGGAGCGGAGTCCACTCCTCTTGAGAATAACCCGCCTAACATGGAAGATACGGACAACCCTAGTTGATACATGAGCTATTCGAGCATACAAAATAGGATATTTAGTTGAAGGTTTAGAGTTTGGCACATACAAATTTACTTGGAACGGCAGGTAGATACCGTATATAGGTAGGTATAGTGGACTCATGTGGAATAACTTTGGGGTTTAAGGAGTTTGGATGCACAAGCAGTATTCCCGCTTAGTACAGGTGAAGGCTAGCAAAAGACTGGGAAGCGACCAGCTAGAGAGCGACAACAGTCATGAACATGCATTAAAAATTAATCAACACCGAATGCAAGCATGAGTAGGATATAATCCACCATGAACATAAATATCGTGAAGGCCATGTTGATTTTGTTTCAACTACATGCGTGAACATGTGCCAAGTCAAGTCACTTAAATCATTCAATGGAGGATACCACCCTATCATACCACATCATAACCATTTTAATAGCATGTTGGCACGCAAGGTAAACCATTATAACTCATAGCTAATCAAGCATGGCATAAGAAACTATGATCTCTAATTGTCATTGCAAACATGTTTATTCATAATAGGCCGAATCAGGAATGATGAACTAATCATATTTACAAAAACAAAAGAGGTCGAGTTCATACCAGCTTTTCTCATCTCAGTCAGTCCATCATATATCATTATAATTGCCTTTCACTCGCACGACCGAATGATGTGAATAAAAGTAATAGTGCACGTGCATTGGACTAAGCTGGAATCTGCAAGCATTCAATAAACAGGAGAAGACAAGGCAATATGGGCTCTTTTGTCAGATCAACAATAATGCATATAAGAGCCACTTCAACAATTTAATTATGGTCTTCTCCTATCGACCCCCAAAGAAAAGAAAAGAAATAAAACTATTTACACGGGAAAGCTCCCAACAAGAAAAAGAAGAACATGAAATATTTTTGGGTTTTCTTTTTAATTACTACTACAAGCATGGAAAGTAAACTAACTAAAAGCTGCAACTAATTCTTTTTGGTTTTTCTTAAGGTTTATTAAACACACAAGAAGAAAGCATAAAAAGGAAAATAAACTAGCATGGATGATATAATGAAAAAGTATGAGCACCGACATCTAGCAATGAGTGTGTGAATATAAATGTAATGTCGATGGGAAATATGTACTCCCCCAAGCTTAGGCCTTTGGCCTAAGTTGGTCTATGGCCACGGCTGGCCTGGCGGATATCCATAATAATAGTTGGGGTCGTACTGAGAAGAAGAGGAGGAAGACTCCGATTGCCATTGGCTGACAATCATCTCCGGATCCCACTGATAATTAGACTGTCGCGAAGGATCAATTTGTGGTTCCGGCTCTGGCTCCTCAACTGGTGTAGGGTTCCGGTAGGCGTGAATAGCCTTCAACGGAACAAGGTACGTGCCTATAGACAAATCAAGCAAAGAAGGAGCAGGCAGGGTAATAGTCTCAGGATGATGTTTGTTAAAGAACAATTGATATTTAAGTTCTCCTTCCCTATTCTTAACAATAAAATCATGTGCCACCATACTTTTATAATCTATATAAACACGAGGCAGCACTTTCTCTTCCTTCTCAGAATGCCTAATAGGTATGTTAAAATGTGCAGCTAGGCGTGAAGCATAGATGCCTCCAAAGATGGGGCCCTTTGTACGGTTCAGACTTAACCGTTTGGCAATAATGCCGCCCATACTAAAAGTGTTATCACTGTATAAACCTTGGAGCAAAATAATGATATCAGGGATACTAAGGTTTTCACAGTTTCCGCGACCAATTAAGCAACGACTAGAAAATAATGCAAACTAACGTAAAACAGGAAAATGTATGCTAGTGATTCGTGCATCGGAAACCTTCCTTGTTTCCCCTACAGTGATAGTATCAATAAACCCCTCCACATCATCACGATGTGGTTCTTATATCTTGCCCTCAAAAGGGACTAAACAAATCCGACAAAAATCATAAAGTGACATCTCCTTATGCTCATCACATAAATGAAACTCCACCGTAGGTGGTGAGTTCCTAGAATGAAAATGAAAGTTTTGCACAAAGGTATTTGTGAGTAAGAGATACTGATCGCATTGGTCGTGGAGGAAAGCGGTGAGGCCTTCATTATGAGCTAATTCATGAAAATCTTCATAACTCCCGGCTGCTCTCAAGAAATCCTCGGAAGGCCATTCACACGCCCGAACCTCCGCGGTGCGAGGCAGATTATACTTAGGCTTCGGTGCCTTTTCCTTCGAGCTTTGGCTCGATGAGCCCCTCAAAAGTCTCCTCATCATTTTCTGAAAAATTCTGAAATTTTTAGTAACTTCAAAATAAAAGTAAACCAAACTCAATAATATTGATAGCAACTACTCCTACAAGTGCCTAGAGCCTATATCATGCATCAAAACTACTTTTGACCATATAAATTTGACATGCAAGCTCAAGAACAGGGTCACCTAAGCAGCAAAAATTTGCAATGAATAAAGCACTAGAACAAAAACTAATTGGACCAATGGAGGAGTCACATACCAAGGAATAATCTCCCCAAGCAGTTTTGTGAGAGGTGCTTTGAGCAAGGAGATCGAAAATGGCAGCAAAATGAGCTAGAACTCGTGCTTGAGCTGGATATTTGTGTTTGTGGGAGGAAGATGAAGTGTCTGGGTGCAGGAATAAGTGGAGGAGGGCCACCGTGGGCCCACGAGGCAGGGGGCGCGCCCTCCACCCTCGTGGGCAGGTGGTTGACCCCCCTGCTGTGTTCTCAGTGCCAAATATTCTCAAATATTCTAGAAAAAATCTTATTTAAATTTCAGGGCATTTGGAGAACTTTTATTTTTGAGGTATTTTTATATTGCATGGATAATCATATAACAGACAGAAAAAATATTAATTTTATTTTATTTAATATAAATAACAGAAAGTAAAAGTGGGATACAGAAGGTTGTGCCTTATAGTTTCATCCATCTCATGATCATCAAAAGGAAACCACTAATAAGGTTGATCAAGTCTTGTTAACGAACTCATTTCGAATAACATGGAACCGGAGAAATTTCGAATAACACTATGTTACCTCAACAGGGATATGTACATCCCAGATAATAAGAATATCATATTTCTTCTTGACAGTAGGAAGAGGAAATTCAAAACCTCCAAATATAATCGATGGCATTTTTCCAATAGAGTTGATACTATGAACTTGAGGTTGTTTCCTCGAAAAGTGTACCGTATGCTCATTACCATTAACATGAAAAGTGACATTGCCTTTAGTGCAATCAATAACAGCCCCTGCAGTATTCAAAAAGGGTCTTCCAAGAATAATAGACATACTATCGTCCTCGGGAATATCAAGAATAACAAAGTCCGTTAAAATAGTAACGTTTGCAACTACAACAGGCACATCCTCACAAATACCAACAGGTATAGCAGTTGATTCATCAGCCATTTGCAAAGATATTTCATGTTGGGGAACGTAGCAGAAATTCAAAAAATTTCCTACGTACCACCAAGATCTATCTATGGAGAGACCAGCAACGAGTAGAAAGGAGAGTGCATCTACATACCCTTGTAGATCGCTAAGCGGAAGCGTTCAAGTGAACGGGGTTGATGGAGTCGTACTCGTCGTGATTCAGATCACCGATGATCCTAGTGCCGAACGGACGGCACCTCCGCGTTCAACACACGTACAGCTCGACGATGTCTCCCACGCCTTGATCCAGCAAGGAGAGAGGGAGAGGTTGAGGAAGACTCCATCCAGCAGCAGCACAACGGCGTGGTGGTGATGGAGGAGCGTGGCAATCCTGCAGGGCTTCGCCGAGCACCTACGGGAGAGGAGGAGGTGTCACGGGAGGGAGGGAGGCGCCAAGGGCTCAGGTATGGATGCCCTCCCTCCCCTCCACTATATATAGGGGCAGGGGAGAGGGGGGAGGCGCAGCCTTGCCCCTTCCTCCAAGGAAGGGGTGCGGCTAAGAGGGGGGAGGAGTCCATCCTCCCCAAGGCACCTCGGAGGTGCCTTCCCCCTTTAGGACTCTCCCCTTTTTCCTATATCTTGGCGCATGGGCCTCTAGGGGCTGGTGCCCTTGGCCCATGTAGGCCAAGGCGCACCCCCTACAGCCCATGTGGCCCCCCGGGGCAGGTGGCCCCACCCGATGGGCCCCCGGGACCCTTCCGGTGGTCCCGGTACAATACCGATGACCCCGAAACTTGTCCCGATGGCCGAAACAGGACTTCCTATATATAAATCTTTACCTCCGAACCATTCCGGAACTCCTCGTGACGTCCGGGATCTCATCCGGGACTCCGAACAACATTCGGTAACCACATACAAACTTCCTTTATAACCCTAGCGTCATCGAACCTTAAGTGTGTAGACCCTACGGGTTCGGGAGACATGTAGTCATGACCGAGATGTTCTCCGGTCAATAACCAACAGCGGGATCTGGATACCCATGTTGGCTCCCACATGTTCCACGATGATCTCATCGGATGAACCACGATGTCAAGGACTCAATCAATCCCGTATACAATTCCCTTTGTCTAGCGGTATGGTACTTGCCCGAGATTCGATCGTCGGTATACCGATACCTTGTTCAATCTCGTTACCAGCAAGTCTCTTTACTCGTTCCGTAACACATCATCCCGTGATCAACCCCTTGGTCACATTGTGCACATTATGATGATGTCCTACCGAGTGGGCCCAGAGATACCTCTCCGTTTACACGGAGTGACAAATCCCAATCTCGATTCGTGCCAACCCAACAGACACTTTCAGAGATACCCGTAGTGTACCTTTATAGCCACCCAGTTACGTTGTGACGTTTGGCACACCCAAAGCACTCCTACGGTATCCGGGAGTTGCACAATCTCATGGTCTAAGGAAATGATACTTGACATTAGAAAAGCTTTAGCATACGAACTACATGATCTTGTGCTAGGCTTAGGATTGGGTCTTGTCCATCACATCATTCTCCTAATGATGTGATCCCGTTATCAACGACATCCAATGTCCATGGTCAGGAAACAGTAACCATCTATTGATTAACGAGCTAGTCAACTAGAGGCTTACTAGGGACATGGTGTTGTCTATGTATCCACACATGTATCTGAGTTTCCTATCAATACAATTCTAGCATGGATAATAAACGATTATCATGAACAAGGAAATGTAATAATAATCAATTTATTATTGCCTCTAGGGCATATTTCCAACAGTCTCCCACTTGCACTAGAGTCAATAATCTAGTTCACATCGATATGTGATTAACACTCAAGGTCACATCCCCATGTGACTAACACCCAAAGAGTTTACTAGAGTCAATAATCTAGTTCACATTTACCATGTGATTAACACTCAATGAGTTCTGGGTTTGACCATGTTATGCTTGTGAGAGAGGTTATAGTCAACGGGTCTGAACCTTTCAGATCCGTGTGTGCTTTACAAATCTCTATGTCATCTCCTAGATGCAGCTACCACGTTCTATTTGGAGCTATTCCAAATAACTGTTCTACTTGGAGCTATTCTAAATTGTTGCTCCATTATACGTATCTGGTATCTCTACTCAGAGCTATCCGGATAGGTGTTAAGCTTGCATCGACGTAACCCTTTACGACGAACTCTTTTACCACCTCCATAATTGAAAAAATTCCTTAGTCCACTAGTTACTAAGGATAACTTTGACCGCTGTCCTGTGATCCATTCTTGGATCACTCTTGTACCCCTTGACTGACTCATGGTAAAGCACACTTCAGGTGCGGTACACAGCATAGCATACTGTAGAGCCTATGTCTTAAGCATAGGGGACGACCTTCGTTCCTTTCTCTCTATTCTACCATGGTCGAGCTTTAAGTCTTAACTTCATACCTTACAACTCAGGCAAGAACTCCTTCTTTGACTGATCCATCTTGAACACCTTCAAGATCACGTCAAGGCATGTGCTCATTTGAAAGTACTATTAAGCGTTTTGATCTATCCTTATAGATCTTTGATGCTCAATGTTCAAGTAGCTTAATACAGGTTTTCCATTGAAAACACTTTCCAAATAACCCTATATGCTTTCCAGAAATTCTACGTCATTTCTGATCATTAATATGTCAACAACATATACTCATCAGAAATTCTATAGTGCTCCCACTCACTTCTTTGGAAATACAAGTTTCTCATAAACTTTGTATACACCCAAAATCTTTGATCATCATCAAAGCATACATTCCAACTCCGAGATGCTCACTCCAGTCCTCAGAAGGACTGCTGGAGCTTTGCATACTTATTAGCATATTTCAGGATAGACAAAACCTTTCGGTTGTATCACATACAACCTTTCCTCAAGAATCGTCGAGGAAACAATGTTTTGACATCCTATCTGCAAGATTTCATAAATAATGCAGTAATTGCTAATATAATTCCAACAGACTCTTAGCATCGCTACGAGTGAGAAAGTCTCATCGTAGTCAACTCCTTGAACTTGTCGAAAAACATCTTAACGACAAGTCGAGCTTTCTCAATGGTGACACTTACCATCATTGTCTGTCTTCCTTTCAAAATCCATATGTACCTAACAGCCTTACGACCATCAAGTAGTTCTTCCAAAGTCTACACTTTGTTTTCATACATGGATCCTCTCTCGGGTTTTATGGCCTTGAGCCATTTATCGGAATCCGGGCCCACCATCGCTTCTCCATAGCTCGTAGGTTCATTGTTGTCTAGCAACATGACTTCCAAGACAGGATTACGTACCACTCTGAAGTAGTACGCATCCTTGTCATCCCACGAGGTTTGGTAGTGACTCGATCCGAAGTTTCATGATCACTATCATAAGCTTCCACTTCAGTTGGTGTAGGTGCCACAGGAACAACTTCATGTGCCCTGCTACACACTTGTTGAAGTGACGGTTCAATAACCTCATCAAGTCTCCACCATCCTCCCACTCAATTCTTTCGAGAGAAACTTTTCCTTGAGAAAGGACCCGATTCTAGAAACAATCCCTTATTGCTTTCGAATCTGAGACAGGAGGTATACCCAACTGTTTTGGGTGTCCTATGAAGATGCATTTATCCGCTTTGGGTTCGAGCTTATCAGCCTGAAACCTTTCCACATAAGCATCGCAGCCCCAAACTTCTAAGAAATGACAGCTTAGGTTTCTCTAAACCATAATTCATACGGTGTCATCTCAACGGAATTACGTGGTGCCCTATTTAAAGTGAATGTGGTTGTCTCTGATGCCTAACCCATAAACTATAGTGGTACTTCGATAAGAGACATCATGGTATGCATCATATCCAATAGGGTGCAGTTATGATGTTCGGACACACCATCACACTATGGTGTTCCAGGCTGTATTAGTTGTGAAACTATTTCCACAATGTCTTAATTCTGTGCCAAACTCGTAATTCAGATATTCATCTCTATGGTCATATCATAGATATTTTATCCTCTTGTCACGACGATCTTTCAACTTCACCCTGAAATTACTTGAACCTTTCAATAATTCAGACTCATGATTCACCAAGTAAATGTACTCAACATCCACTCAAATTATTTGTGAAGTAAGAACATAACAATATCCACTACATGCCTCAGCACTCATTGGACTGTACACATCAAAATGTATTACTTCCAACAAGTTGCTATCTTGTTCCATTTTACTGAAAAACGAGGCTTTCAGTCATCTTGCCCACGTGGTATGATTTGCATGTCTCAAGTGATTCAAAATCAAGTGAGTCAAAACGGTCCATTTGCATGGAGTTTCTTCATGCATATACACCAATAGACATGGTTCGCATGTCTCAAACTTTTCAAAAACGAGTGAGCCCAAAGATCCATCAATATGGAGCTTCTTCATGCGTTTTATACCATTATGACTTACATGGCAGTGCCACAAGTAAGTGGTACTATCATTACTATCTTATATCTTTTGGCATGAAAATGTGTATCCCTACGATCAAAATTCAATAAACCATTCCTTTAGGTGCAAGAGCACTTATTCAGGTTTAATACTAATCTTGATGGTAGAGGGAGCGTGCGATGTTAGATCACATCAAACTTGGAAACACTTCCAACACGTATCGTCAGCTCACCTTAAGCTAGTCTCCGTTTATTCCGTAGCCTTTTGTTTCGAGTTACTAACACTTAGCAACCGAACCGGTATCTAATACCCTGGTGCTACTAGGAGTACTAGCAAAGTACACATTAACACAATGTATATTCAATATACTTCTATCGACCTTGCCAGCCTTCTTATCTACCAAGTATCTAGGGTAATTCTTCTCTAGTGGTTGTTCCCCTTATTACAGAAGCACTTAGTCTCGGGTTTGGGTTTTACCTTGGGTTTCTTCACTAGAGCAGCAGCTGATTTGTCGTTTCATGAAGTATCCCTTCTTGCCCTTGCCCTTCTTGAAACTAGTGGTTTCACCAACCGTCAACAATTGATGCTCCTTCTTGATTTCTACTTTCGCGGTGTCAAACATCGCGAATACCTCAAGGATCATCATATCTATCCCTGATATGTTATAGTTCATCACGAAGCTCTAACAGCTTGGTGGCAATGACTTTGGAGAACCATCACTGTCTTATCTGGAAGATCAACTCCCACTCGATTCAAATGATTGTTGCACTCAGACAATCTGAGCACAAGCTCAACAATTGAGCTTTTCTCCTTAGTTTGCAGGTTAAGAAAGTCATCGGAGGTCTTATACCTCTTGACATGGGCACGAGCCTGAAATCCCAATTTCAGCCCTCAAAACATCTCATATGTTTCGCAATGTTTCAAAAACGTCGTTGGTGCCTCAACTCTAAACCGTTTAACTGAACTATCACGTAGTTATCAAAACGTGTATGTGAGATGTTCGCAACAACCACAGACAACGTTCGAGGTTCAGCACACTGAGCGGTGCATTAAGGACATAAGCCTTCTATGAAGCAATGAGGACAATCCTCAGTTTACGGACCTAGTCCGCATAATTGCTACTATCAACTTTCAACTAATTTTTCTCTAGGAACATATCTAAACAGTAGAACTATAGCGTGAGCTACGACATAATTTGCAAAAACCTTTTGACTATGTTCAGGATAATTAAGTTCATCTTATGAACTCCCACTCAGATAGACATCCCTCTAGTCATCTAAGTGATTACATGATCCGAGTCAAACTAGGCCGTGTCCGATCATCACGTGAGACGGACTAGTCATCATCGGTGAACATCTTCATGTTGATCGTATCTTCTATACGACTCATGCTCGACCTTTCGGTCTCCGTGTTCCGAGGCCATGTCTGTACATGCTAGGCTCGTCAAGTTAACTCTAAGTGTTTCGCGTGTGTAAATCTGTCTTACACCCGTTGTATGTGAACGTTAGAATCTAACACCCGATCATCACGCGGTGCTTCGAAACACGAACTGTCGCAACGGTGCACAGTTAGGGGAGAACACTTCTTGAAATTGTTGTAAGGGATCATCTTATTTACTACCGTCATTCTAAGCAAATAAGATGTATAAACATGATAAACATCACATGCAATCAAATAGTGACATGATATGGCCATCATCACTTTGCTCCTTTTGATCTCCATCTTCGGGGCTCCATGATCATCATCGTCACCGGCATGACACCATGATCTCCATCATCGTGTCTTCATGAAGTTGCCTCGCCAACTATTACTTCTACTACTATGGCTAACGGTTAGCAATAAAGTAAAGTAATTACATGACGTTTAAGTTGACACGCAGGTCACCAATAAATTAAGACAACTCCTATGGCTCCTGCCGGTTGTCATACTCATCGACATGCAAGTCGTGATTCCTATTACAAGAACATGATCAATCTCATACATCACATATATCATTCATCACATCCTTTTTGGCCATATCACATCACATAGTATACCCTGCAAAAACAAGTTAGACGTCCTCTAATTGTTGTTTGCATGTTTTACGTGGCTGCTATGGGTTTCTAGCAAGAACATTTCTTACCTACGCATGAACCACAACGTGATATGCCAATTGCTATTTACCCTTCATAAGGACCCTTTTCATCGAATCCGATCCGACTAAAGTGGGAGAGACAGACACCCGCCAGCCACCTTATGCAACTAGTGCATGTTTGTCGGTGGAACCGGTCTCACGTAAGCGTACGTGTAAGGTTGGTCCGGGCCGCTTCATCCCACGATGCCGCCGAATCAAGATAAGACTAGTAACGGCAAGCATATTGAACAATATCGACGCCCACAACTACTTTGTGTTCTACTCATGCAAAGAATCTACGCAATAGACCTAGCTCATGATGCCACTGTTGGGGAACGTAGCAGAAATTCAAAAATTTTCCTACGTACCACCAAGATCTATCTATGGAGAGACCAGCAACGAGTAGAAAGGAGAGTGCATCTACATACCCTTGTAGATCGCTAAGCGGAAGCGTTCAAGTGAACGGGGTTGATGGAGTCGTACTCGTCGTGATTCAGATCACCGATGATCCTAGTGCCGAACGGACGGCACCTCCGCGTTCAACACACGTACAGCTCGACGATGTCTCCCACGCCTTGATCCAGCAAGGAGAGAGGGAGAGGTTGAGGAAGACTCCGTCCAGCAGCAGCACAACGGCGTGGTGGTGATGGAGGAGCGTGGCAATCCTGCAGGGCTTCGCCAAGCACCTACGGGAGAGGAGGAGGTGTCACGGGAGGGAGGGAGGCGCCAAGGGCTCAGGTATGGATGCCCTCCCTCCCCTCCACTATATATATAGGGGCAGGGGAGAGGGGGGAGGCGCAGCCTTGCCCCTTCCTCCAAGGAAGGGGTGCGGCTAAGAGGGGAGGAGGAGTCCATCCTCCCCAAGGCACCTCGGAGGTGCCTTCCCCCTTTAGGACTCTCCCCTTTTTCCTATATCTTGGCGCATGGGCCTCTAGGGGCTGGTGCCCTTGGCCCATGTAGGCCAAGGCGCACCCCCTACAGCCCATGTGGCCCCCCGGGGCAGGTGGCCCCACCTGGTGGGCCCCCGGGACCCTTCCGGTGGTCCCGGTACAATACCGATGACCCCGAAACTTGTCTCGATGGCCGAAACAGGACTTCCTATATATAAATCTTTACCTCCGGACCATTCCGGAACACCTCGTGACGTCCGGGATCTCATCCGGGACTCCGAACAACATTCGGTAACCACATACAAACTTCCTTTATAACCCTAGCGTCATCAAACCTTAAGTGTGTAGACCCTACGGGTTCGGGAGACATGTAGTCATGACCGAGATGTTCTCCGGTCAATAACCAACAGTGGGATCTGGATACCCATGTTGGCTCCCACATGTTCCACGATGATCTCATCGGATGAACCACGATGTCAAGGACTCAATCAATCCCGTATACAATTCCCTTTGTCTAGCGGTATGGTACTTGCCTGAGATTCGATCGTCGGTATACCGATACCTTGTTCAATCTCGTTACCGGCAAGTCTCTTTACTCGTTCCGTAACACATCATCCCATGATCAACCCCTTGGTCACATTTTGCACATTATGATGATGTCCTACCGAGTGGGCCCAGAGATACCTCTCCGTTTACACGGAGTGACAAATCCCAATCTCGATTCGTGCCAACCCAACAGACACTTTCAGAGATACCCGTAGTGTACCTTTATAGCCACACAGTTACGTTGTGACATTTGGCACACCCAAAGCACTCCTACGGTATCCGGGAGTTGCACAATCTCATGGTCTAAGGAAATGATACTTGACATTAGAAAAGCTTTAGCATACGAACTACATGATCTTGTGCTAGGCTTAGGATTGGGTCTTGTCCATCACATCATTCTCCTAATGATGTGATCCCGTTATCAACGACATCCAATGTCCATGGTCAGGAAACCGTAACCATCTATTGATTAACGAGCTAGTCAACTAGAGGCTTACTAGGGACATGGTGTTGTCTATGTATCCACACATGTATCTGAGTTTCCTATCAATACAATTCTAGCATGGATAATAAACGATTATCATGAACAAGGAAATATAATAATAATCAATTTATTATTGCCTCTAGGGCATATTTCCAACATTTCAGTAGGTGTCAACTTATTTAAATCAAGTCTACGATATAAAGAGAGAGGCATAACACTAACACTGGCTCCAAGATCACATAAAGCAGTTTTAACATGGTTTCTTTTAATGGAGCATGGTATAGTGGGTACTCCTGGATCTCCAAGTTTCTTTGGTATTCCACCCTTAAAAGTATAATTAGCAAGCATGGTGGAAATTTCAGCTTCCAGTATCTTTCTTTTATTTGTAATAATATCTTTCATGTACTTAGCATAAGGATTGGTTTTAAGCAAATCAGTTAATCGCATATGCAAAAAAGATAGGTCTAATCATTTCAGCAAAGCGCTCAAAATCCTCATCATCCTTTTTCTTGGATGGTTTGGGAGGAAAAGGCATGGGTTTCTGAACCCAAGGCTCTCTTTCTTTACCATGTTTCCTAGCAACAAAGTCTTTCTTATCATAACGTTGATTCTTTGATCGTGGGTTATCAAGATCAACAGCAGGTTCAATTTCTATGTCATTATCATTACTAGGTTGAGCATCATCATGAACATTATCATTAACATTACCACTAGTTTTAGGTTCATTACCAGATTGTGTTTCAGCATCAGAAATAGAAATATCATTTGGATTCTCAGGTGGTTCAACAATAGGATCACTAGAAGCATGCAAAGTCCTATCATTTTTATTTTTCTTCTTTTTAGAGGAACTAGGTGCATCTATATTATTTCTTTGGGAATCTTGCTCAATTCTCTTAGGATGGCCTTCAGGATACAAAGGTTCCTGAGTCATTCTACCAGTTCTAATAGCCACTCTAACAGCATTATCGTTATCTTTACTATTCAATTCATTGAGCAAATCATTTTGAGCTTTAAGTACTTGTTCTACTTGAGTGGTAACCATAGAAGCATGTTTACTAATAAGTTTAAGTTCACCTTTAACATTGGCCATATAATCACCCAAGTGTTCAAGCATATTTGAATTGTTTTTCAATTGTCTACCAAAATAAGCATTAAAGTCTTCTTTCTTAGCCATAAATTTATGAAACTCATCTAAGCATGGGCTAGCAAACTTAGTAAATGGGATTACAGCTTTATCATATCTATAGAGAGAATTTACCTTTACTACCTGTGTCGGGTTATCAAGACCATGAGTTTCTTCAATAGGTAATGGATTAAGATCATATGTTTCTTCA
This sequence comes from Triticum aestivum, assembly GCF_018294505.1. Lineage (NCBI taxonomy): Eukaryota > Viridiplantae > Streptophyta > Magnoliopsida > Poales > Poaceae > Triticum > Triticum aestivum. The sequence goes on from NC_057797.1 coordinate 597,636,120, forward strand.
ACATGTGGTAAATTAAGACCATGTATTTCTTCAATAGGAGGTAAATTCTTAACATCTTCAGCTTTAATACCTTTTTCTTTCATAGATTTCTTTGCCTCTTGCATATCTTCAGGACTGAGAAATAGAATACCCCTCTTCTTCGGAGTTGGTTTAGGAATAGGCTCAGGAATTGGCTCTGGAGGTGTCCAATTATTTTCATTTGACAACATATTATTCAATAGAATTTCAGCTTCATCCAGTGTTCTTTCCCTGAAAACAGAACCAGCACAACTATCCAGGTAATCTCTGGAAGCATCGGTTAGTCCATTATAAAAGATATCAAGTATTTCATTTTTCTTAAGAGGATGATCAGGCAAAGCATTAAGTAATTGGAGAAGCCTCCCCCAAGCTTGTGGGAGACTCTCTTCTACAATTTGCACAAAATTATATATGTCCCTTAAAGCAGCTTATTTCTTATGAGTAGGGAAATATTTAGCAGAGAAGTAATAAATCATATCCCGGGGACTACGCACACAACCAGGATCAAGAGAATTAAACCATATCTTAGCATCACCCTTTAATGAGAACGGAAATATTTTAAGGATATAAAAGTAATGAGTTCTCTCATCTTTAGTGAACAGGGTGGCTATATCATTCAATTTAGTAAGATGTGCCACAACAGTTTCAGATTCATAACCATGAAAAGGATCAGATTCAGCCAAAGTAATTATATCAGGATCAATAGAGAATTCATAATCCTTATCAGTAACAAAGATAGATGAAGTAGCAAAGCAGGGTCAGGTTTCATTCTAGCATTTAGAGATTGCTTACTCCATTTAGCTAATAACCTTCTGAGTTCATTTCTATTCTTGCAAGCTAAAATAGCTAAAGAAGCTTCTTGATCAAATACATAACCCTTAGGAATAACAAGTGATTCTTCATCATCACTTCCATCAGTATCATCGGATTCAATAGTTTCAATTTCTCTAGCCCTAGCAAGTTGTTCGTCAAGAAAATCACTAAGTGGCATAGTAGTATCAGGCATATAGGTAGTTTCATCATAAGTATCATGTATAGCAAAAGTGGTATCATCAATATCATGCGACATATCAGAACGAATAGCAAAAGCAGGTGTAGGTGTCGCAAACTTACTCATAACAGAAGGTGACGCAAGTGCCGTGCTAGATGACAGTTCCTTACCTCCCCTCGTAGTTGAGGGACAGATCCTGGTTTTTGGATCTCTCAAGTTCTTCATAATGATAAGCAGATATATATATATCCCAAATGACTCAAAGAATAGAGCTATGCTCCCCGACAATGGCGCCAAAAAATAGTCTTGATAACCTACAAGTATAGGGGATCGCAACAGTTTTCGAGGGTAGAGTATTCAACCCAAATTTATTGATTCGACACAAGGGGAGCCAAAGAATATTCTCAAGTATTAGCAGCTGAGTTGTCAATTCAACCACACCTGGAAACTTAATATCTGCAGCAAAGTGTTTAGTAGCAAAGTAATATGATAGTAGTGGTAACGGTAGCAAAAGGTAGCAGTAGTAACAGTAATGTTTTTGGTATTTTGTAGTGATGATAGCAATAGCAACGGAAAAGTAAATAAGCGAAGAAAAATATATGGAAAGCTCGTAGGCAATGGATCGGTGATAGAGAATTATGCCGGATGCGGTTCATCATGTAACAATCATAACCTAGGGTGACACAGAACTAGCTCTAGTTCATTGATATAATGTAGGCATCTATTCCGAATATAGTCATACGTGCTTATGGAAAAGAACTTGCATAACACATGGTCTACCCTCCCGTGGCAGTGGGGTCCTTACGGAAACTAAGGGATATTAAGGCAGCATTAACACATGGTGAATACATGAACTCCTCAAACTACGGTCATCACCGGTAAGTATCCCGATTATTGTCACTTCGGGGTTAACGGATCATAACACATAATAGGTGACTATAGACTTGCAAGATAGGATCAAGAACACTCATATATTGATGAAAACATAATAGGTTCAGACTTGAAATCATGGCACTCGGGCCCTAGTGACAAGCATTAAGCATAGCAAAGTCATAGCAACATCAATCTCAGAACATAGTGGACACTAGGGATCAAACCCTAACAAAACTAACTCAATTACATGATAGATCCCATCAAACCCATCACCGTCCAGCAAGCCTACGATGGAATTACTCACGCACGGCAGTGAGCATCATGAAATTGGTGATGGAGGATGGTTGATGATGACGATGGCGACGGATTCCCCTCTCCGGAGCCCCGAACAGACTCCAGATCAGCCCTCCCAAGAGGTTTTAGGGCTTGGCGGCGGCTTCGTATCGTAACACGCAATGATTTCTTTTCTCTGGTTTTTTATCCCCGAAACTCAATATATGGAGGTGGAGTTGGAGTCGGAGAGGCAACAGGGGGCCCACAAGGTAGGGGGCATGCCCTAGGGGGGCAGGTGCACCCCTCACCCTAGTGGAGAGACGGTGGGCCCCCTGGCCTTCATCTTTGGCAGGTATTTTTCTTTTTTTCTGAAAAGTGGCTCCGTGAAGTTTCAGGTCATTCCGAGAACGGTTGCTCCTGCACATAAATAACACCATGGTAATTCTGCTGAAAACAGCATCAGTCCGGGTTAGTTCCATTCAAATCATGCAAGTTAGAGTCCAAAATAAGGGCAAAAGTGTTTGGAAAAGTGGATATGCTGGAGACGTATCACTGGACGCCAAACCCCCTCTTGGCTTGGGGGAACCCTAAAGGGCCCCCCCCTCTTGGCTTGGGGGCAAGCATTCCCCCCTTGGCCGCCGCCCCCCCCTCTAGATCCATCTGGAGGGGGCCGACCCCCCTTTCCCTTGCCCCTATAAATAGAGAGGAGGTGGGAGGGCAGCCGCACCACATCCAAGGCGCAGCCCTCCCCCTCCCCAACACCTCCTCCTCCTCCCGCAATGCTTGGCGAAGCCCTGCCGGAGTACCACGCTACTCCAACACCACCACGCCGTCGTGCTGCTGCTGGAGTTGTCTTCCCCAACCTCTCCCTCTCTCCTTACTGGATCAAGGCGTGGGAGACGACATCGGGCTACTCGTGTGTTGAACACGGAGGCGTCATTCTTCGGCGCTTGGATCGGAATCAACCGCGATCTGAATCGCCACGAGTACGACTCCCTCATCCGTGTTCTTGTAACGCTTCCGTGTCGCGATCTTCAAGGGTATGAAGATGCACTCCTCTCTCTCTCTTTCTCTCTCGTTGCTAGTTTCTCCATAGATTGATCTTGGTGATGCGTAGAAATTTTTTAATTTTTGCAACGATCCCCAACACTGAGCGGCGGCCTCGAGCACCGGCAGCGCCGCCCTCTCTATCTTCGCCGCGTCGAGAGATGGGCCGAGGCTATCGTCGGTTCGCCGCCCATGATTGGGCCGCCTTCGGTTGTTGGGCACCACCGGCTCCATCTAACGTGCCCGACCCTCTCCGCTTTCAACCTTTCGGCGACCACATCCCTCCGCGCCTTCATTCATCATCCACAAGGCCACTCCCTGCACCCACCCTCCTAAATTCTCCATACCGGGGGACAATCACCGAAGATCCAAGTTGGCCCGATATAAATTTTCTTACGTGCTTTCTTTATCAGTTGGTGATGGGAAATGAGTTCCAATTTCTCTATCCGACTGTGGATTCGCAGGCAAGAAGCGCTTCTACATGCATCCTCCTGTCGGTCCCTAAAGTACCAAGGTAAATGGTTGATAATGCGTTTGTCTAGGATGATATATGTTGGCTCTGTTCGGGTTCATCCGAGCAGTTTGGTGACTAATTTACTGATAATTTAATTATATTAATTAAATGAGTCGGGTGTATCGTCGTGCATTTATCTTGACAGTAATGTTCTGTGATGCTCTGATGCATTTTGGGAATTTTTTATCTTGTCTTCAGTGCAGAACATTTGTTTATTAATGCATTAGAAGAATCCTTGTTACTACCTTGAACCTGTTTTATTACTGAACTAAGTACCCAACCTCTAAATTGCTACATTACCTTGTAGATTGTATACGCTCATTCTCTTATGATTTTGTGGTTGTATATACAGTGTTTTGAAAACTTTATTTGCTAACATTATGAAACGCCTGCTTTTGGCAAGATATTAACTTGCATTTCTTGAGATTGATAGTGGATGCATCCGAAATCAATTGACAACCCGATACATGTTATTTTTACGATTGAGAGATATTAACTTCAAATTTATGAGATTGATAGTTGGAGTTATGTTCTCAGGAGTTCTGGACATGTGATTTTTGGGAATGCTTAACCAGTTCATCTTTGGCCGTCAGTTTTATTTGTATTTGAGACAGGAACATAGTTTCTGAGTTACTTCATCAGTGTGCTTTAGTTTTTTCTTTGTGCATGCCTAGGAGCTAGTATGCAAGTGCATGTGCGCCGGGTGACAAGTTTAACATGGCTTTTGTCTTTGTTCCCGCTGGTCTAGATAGATATGTTTTCTTGTCCGTAGATAACTAGATATTGATCGTGTGTACAAGGATGCAATAAGCTCTGCAATGCTACGGTATTTAACAGTAATATATCGACTAAATAGGCTATGCTGATTGGCACTAAAGTTGAGCTAGCACCATTTGATTATGTTACATATAATCGCCAAGATCTCGTCTGCGGCGTCATCTCTTTCATGTGCTTTACTGCATCACATAAGTCATGTCTCGACAGCAAAATTGTAGGAGTAACCGGTCATGGTTGCACAACCTTTTGAATAAGAATAGGGTCATGCAGATTAAGGAGTTCGGTGACGTGAAGAGTTGGATTGTGTGATACCACCATTCAATTGTGCCATTCTTTTGTTTTTTAGGAGGAAACGACAGGAGAGGCTTCTACTGCATTTAATTAACAAAAGATATTAATGTTACATATTTACAAGAGGGGTGCCACTTGTTTATTGTTTTGCCTTGGTTGCTCTTAACGCGTTCCTACCTTCTGTCATGCGATGTCAAAGGCGTTTCAGAAGGCGTTGTGCATGATGGAACATTGATGAGTCACAGGTGCACCAGGTCATCATGGCCTCCAACAGTACCACATGGTACGTTGAGGTTCACACATCATTAACAGGTTGAAGATGAAGTTGTGTGAGTCATAAATTGGAGTGGCTCGTGATTCTGTATGTTAGCCCTTCCTTGTAGGTGCTTCTCAAGCTGGAGGACAACATATTAGTCAAGACATTAGAGATCCTCATTGATGTTTTATCTCTCGTCTGCACTTATTTTGTTTGCTCCAACTCTATATATTCTCACGAGTAGATGAGGTGTAAGAATGTGCAATGTAGTTCCTTTTTCTACATATGGTGATTGATTTCTTCTTTGGTAACCCAACTAACGGATGGTAATCAATCTTCAAATACCAAAACCAAACGTACAAGGCAACAATCAATTCACGCATCACAATCAGATTCTTCTTTAGTACCCAGCTTAACTCACGGATGGTAATAATCTCCAAACAAAGGAAACAATCACCGTCGTTTACCTCTCGCCAATGTTACATAAAAATAACGCTGAGAATTTAGATGTATTGTTTGTCATAGAGCTGTGGCTGGCCGATTACATGAAATTTATTTCCTCAGTTGTGATGGCAAATATAATACACATAATCCCTATTGTTATGCACTAGCGCGTGTGCGTGTGAAATAGATGGATTATGATCCCTTACCTAATAAGATGAATATGTGTGTGTTAGAGAGAGAGGGAGAGGGGAAGAGAAAGTGAGGAAGAGGGAGGGAGAGAGTGTGTGTGTGAGAATTTGATAGTAAAAAAAGTCGTCAATGTCACTTGATATGTATGAGAATATTAAATATAATATTAACATAATTGATATTGAACTCTTAAAGTTAATGTGACCCCGTTGCAATGCACGTGGGTTCTTCTAGTTAGGGTAATTGTAGAGTTGAAATTTTTGGGCCAAAACATGCTGGGAGAGTAACAATCTTGTTGTAATAATTTTAACTTCAATTTGCGGACTCTTATCATTCTCCTTCTTAATTAACGGATGAGACAAATTGTATGCCTCCATTTAAAAAGTGTTCACAAATTCAGCGAACCTATCTGAATTTGCCAAAGAAAAAATGAGGAGCTGTGGACTGAGGAGCTCAGTATACTCGAAGAGGTCATACAAATCTACTGTAACTTGTCGCAAGATGTTTTATTTTGTTTTGTTTCATATACAAATCTAAGTTTGATTCGCTCGAAAGCAAAACAAACAAATAAAGTCGTCGTGCACAAAAAAGCCTGAAGTGAATCAAGAACATTTCGAGGATGCACAATAACAATATCAATCGTCGGAATTAAAATGATGGATACTAATAGTGCGGCTCCACCAACATCGTAGTACCACAAAACAAGCAGCAAGCAACTTAAGGACATGGCGACGGAGCAGATGGCAGATAACGAACGACATGGGTACCTTTGCGCCGGACAGGCCCGGACTATGCATCACCCATGCCAGCAAAATAATCAAAAATGGCGAAGACCAACTGCGCCGCGATCGCTGTGACGCTGATGGCAACCTTTGCCACCTCCGGAACCTTGCCGCCCAACATATTCCCTACGGCGGAGGAGATCAGACGGAGAAGCTCCATTATCTCTGCAGTGTCCGAGGATGCACGCCTCCACTTTGATGACTCTGGCGGCACGAACTTGCTTGGAAACATGGGTGTAGAGGCCCTGTTGATGCCATCCAAGATGGCGGCGACGAGAGACGCAACATCACCAGCTCGCACGAGTCCGTTCACGCCGTCCAGCTTCCTCTTCGCCCAAGCGGCCGCCGCGACGCCGTGCAAGCACTCAATCATCTGGACGACGCGGCTGCTAACACAAGCGGCAGCGCGCTTCACCGCGTCGCAGGCCTGGGCGACGACCTGCTTGAACTCCTCGTAGGCCTCGGCCGAAGCTACCTCGCGGTACAGCCGGGACACGTAGAATGCCGCGGCCTCCGCCGCGTCGGCGATGGCGTCGAAAACAGCTTCAACTGCCGCATACGCTGACCTGTGCGCAGCCTCGACGGCTGCTCCCCCCAGCACCGCCCCCACCGCCACCAGCGCAACCTTGCTCATCGCGCCTCCCATTGTGTGTCTCTGAAATCTACGTTGAGGTAGAGACTACGATGGGCAGGAGTTCTACTACAAGTGACCGTGAGGCTTCGGAGCGGGTTTTATGGTGAGCGGGCTAACCAGGAGCTGTGACGATCGATTGAATCCGATGCGCGCGTGCGTGGGAAAACGAAGTGCCGGAGGATCAATTAACGCTCCGTCGCATGGGAACTCGTGGTTGCGCCGGGCGCAGTTTGACCGGGCAGTCTCTCCAGCAGGCTGAAAATATCACCTGATACCAACTCTTTAGACTGCTCACAGTGGGAAGTAACATAGAGTAGTAACTTGTCGATGTTACTACCTCCGTCTCGGTGATAAGTCATTCATGTAGTTCTAGGTCGACGATTTAATTATCTAAATATGTATTATATGTGACAAAAAATATATATTTAGAAACTACATCCGTGTAGAAATCCAGTGATATACTTTTCATGATATATAACACATATTTAATTCCTCAAATCGATGACCTAGAACTACGCGAATGACTTATTCACCTAGACGGAGGTAGTACTAGTCTATGTTATTACCTCCATAGTGGGTAGTAACATATGAGTGATATCATGAAAGAGTTCATTTATTAGGCTATAGACTCATTATGCCTTGAAATGTGTGATGTTACAGTAACTAGCTAAGTTACCATAAACCCCTCTCTCCTTATTAATTAGCTGCCACATAAGCAATCTTGTATTGAAATGTGTGATGTTACTACTTAAGTTACTCCCATTGTGACTAGTCTTACATGCTACTATCATGATACCAACTTCTAAAATTCAATGTTTTAAATAGCGGACTACTCTATAGAAAATAGCGGGAGGCCTCCAAATCAGCTACTGAAAAGTTTATTTATGAAGGCGACCATTTAGCGGCACCCTGCTGAAAAGTTCAAATTTAAACATGTCAAAAATTTCAGAAAAAAAACCATGGATGTTCACAACAGATATTTCGACAACCTCTAACAAATTCAGATTAAAATTTGACATACACATGGAGAAAGAAAAAGGACAAATTTATCATGAATAGTGTCAAAAGAAGACATTACAAAAATGACACTATTCACATTTAAATTTGTCTTCTTTGTATCTCCACGTGTGTTTCGGATTTTGATTTTTTTTAGGGGTTGTCGACGTACTTCCCCTCTCGAGTAGAGCAACGGATGGATGAGTGCATGCTCGGCGGCTCGATCGGCGATCGGCCTTTTAATTCGATTGAAATGAATTACGGTCACGAGTTACGAGTATACTGTGAAGTCCGTACACACATGAAGAATGGACATCCCAAGTTTTATTTTTTGCTTGGATGACATTAAGGCGCCCTGACCTCTGGGTCTCGGCCCGGGTGCTCTGGTTCAATACTCCCTCTATTCCCATGAATAAAGCGGAGTAAAATACACTCAAAAATCCTAAAAGTATTTCAAGTGTGTGAAGTATAGGTCTTAAAAGTTCGAAATTATTCACCACGGGTCCTAAAAGTATTTCGAATGTGTCAACTACTAATAGGTCATAAAAGTTGCGGGTAAAATACACATATAAGACCTGTGGTGAGCGATTTCAAATTTTTAGGATCTACTTGACACATTTGAAATACTTTTTGGACCTACGGTGTATTTTACTCAATAAAGCACACAAAATTTTAAATTCAAGTTTGACCAGAAATTAAACTAATATATATATATATATATATATATATATGACTTAAAAACTATACCGCTGTTATACTTTAAAAAATTAATTCAATGATATATTTTTTATCACAAAATCCACATTTGGTTGGTCTAATTTATGGTCAAAATCAATTTTTGGGGTGTGTGGACACCTTATTGTTTGGAATGGAGCGAGTATATGTTGATCTCTAGCGGCGGCTTCGCCATTTGCGGCTCTATGACCAGCCCGACGATCTGCAGTGGCGATGGACTGACTCCGACAACTATACTGCTAAGTATTGTTAGGGTAACTCCAACGGGTCGGTGCATTTTCGTCTGCCTATGTCATCTGATTCTGTCCGTGCGGGCTATCATAGTTTTGTCACGACAGATGTCCTCGTGAAAGGACTTAGTCGTGGAGCCATCGCTATGGGTTAGCTTAAAGAGGTTAAACCGGACAAGGGACACGAGGGTTTTTATACTAGTTCGCCCCCTTCGATGAAGGTAAAAGCCTACGTCTAGTTGTGTTTCGTATTGCTAGAGTTTCGATGATCAGGGAGCGAATCCAATTTGCTTGGCTCTCGAGTTGTTGTGTGTTGTCCTTAAACCGCGACCGGGTCGTCCCTTTATATACACAGGTTGACGCCCGCCAGTTTACAGAGTCCCGAGGCCGGATTATAAACGTGTCTGGCTCGGTCTCTATCCTTCCTATCTTACAATGTAAGTTACAGGAGAGAGTCGGTTTACATCTACAGGCCTTAACTCGCCTTTGGGCCTTGGGCCGTCGTAAAGCGTCATCATCCTTACGTCTTCATGGGCTTCTAATCTTCATAAAGTTAACTCAGCTACTCCTGGCCGGTTTACGTCCAATAGTAATATCCCCAACACGGGCAAAAATCATGGCCTAAAGTGGCAACGCAGACGGACCGTTGTCTATTTTGTTGTCCGCTTTGACCAATTTCTAGCCTAAATTTGGGTTGGGTTGGCGTCTACGTGGACAACCGCGGATGCCTGCGTTGTCCTCGCCCCACCCCACTGACTTTGACCTTCCCGTTCTCTTCGCCCTCACCGCTGCCACCCCGCTACCGTCCTCTTCAACACCCCCCACCACCACCCAGCCACCACCGTCAGGTTTGTTTCCACTTCTTGTCGCCGATGTTGTACCTTGCGGCCCGCACCCTACACGTCGTTGCCGCCCTCCGCACATCACCTCCACCGGCAAAGGATGTTGAATTTGACGGCCCAGCTCCCGGAACCGGCAAGGATTGAAGTCTTCACTGGTCGAGACTCGTCAGCGCCCGTGAAGTCGCCGCCCACAAGGTGTTCGGCCGTTTGCCCGGCCTAGTTATGAGTTACAAATTCATACTCTGAAGGATCATGGCGGATAGCTCAGATGTTTTCTTTTACAATAACATCATATGTTCATCATTGTCCGAAGAATCGTCCGACAAGGTGAATGATGTTTTGGTTGGTACACTTTTTGTCAATTAACACATTTGGAGGCAACGACCATTGTTCAGGGGGGAGGGGGGTAAAGGGCCATGTGGCTGGTTTAAATCGTAACAGAGAACCGGGCCATATCCTACTCTTTAACGATTATTTCCATTGCAAAAGCCACTATTTTCTGGCAAGCTTTTTCGGTGATGATTCTGGATAGTGAGACCATTGTTCAACCATCGCGAGGGAGTGGCGGGTTATGATGATTACTTCGGATGCAAGCTAGATGCCCTTGGTAAGATTAGATCTCCTCTTATGAGAAATGCACTGCAGCTGTTCGAATGCTTGCATATGGAGTTTCCGGTGATCTTGCTGATCAGTACAGTGCATGCTTGAGTCCACATGCCTTTGATTCATTATACATGTTCCGCAAAGTTATGGTTCAGGTGTTTGGCCCGAAGTATTTGAGCTAGCTATGGTTATATTCGTGTTTGCTATGTAGTTTAAATCAAATTGAGCTATGAATGATCAAATTTGTGTGCATATAAGGGATAAGGGGCCATACAAGGGCAAAAATTTGAAGAGATCAGCAAGAGATGCTCTAATTTAGTTAAGTTGTTCAAGCCATTTGAAATTATGAATATGCCTTGATCTAAGTTAGGAAGATCATCATTTTACATTCATATTGTCTACCTACTTATCTGTTAGTGTACTTCAGGATGCGACTGCATATTGAGATTGTATGCTAGTTGATCCTTTCATCTTTGATTTGCAGTTGTTAAATGCTGTAGATTAACAGAGTATGAGAAGATTGGGATATGAAGCATCAAGGAGAATGCAGCTCATATGTCACAAATATTTAAGAGAAAGAGTTTGGAAATTGTTGGCTTAAATCTTATCTATTCTTTTGCATGGGCGGGTGCAATGCTGCAGGAAGGAGATATCTCTTCTGATGAGGAAGTTGAATATGAGGGCAGTAAAGGTCGTAGTTGTTGCCCCAGAGATCGCACAATCTGTAGAGGACCCAAAATCTACAGCTACGGTACATTTTGTTTTGTAGTACCTTATTAGTCGTGTGACATTATTGTTTATGAACTTATGTCTTTTGACCTTTAATCTGTGAAGAATACCTTGTAGACCAGCAGGAAAGCCAAAAAACTACTTGAAGCTCCCAAGATGGTTGTTCCTATTTGGCCTGTAGCTCGTTGTATAACGACCTAGCGCATACCCCCTCGTGCGCCTGTCCAGCGTATGGGCCAGCCCAGTCTGGTTATTTCCCCTCCGGATTTGGGAGGGTTCTACAACCTTGGTTGAACCTGATTTTCTGTTTTCCTTTTTGTTCTCTTTTTCATTTTCTCTTTTACGTTTGTTTTTATTTTTCTATTTTCTTTCTTTTTTTCTCATTCATCTTGCAAACTTCTTTCAATTTGTGAACATTTCTAATAAACTTGCAAACATTTTTTGAAACCACAAACATCATTATATATTCACCAAAATTTATGGAAATTGTTAACATTTTCTGAAACTCGTGAATATTTTTTATAATAGGCGAACCTATTTTGAATTGAAGCATATTTTTTGAGTTATGGGAACGCTTTATTAAATTCACTAATATTTTGTTAATAAAAACTGTTTTTGAAATGCAAGAACATCTTTTGAATCAGTGAACATTCATTGAATCAATGAACTTCTTTTAAAATTTGGGAACAGTTTATGAAATTCTCACGCATTTTTTGATATTTGTGAACTTTTTCTAAAAATTCATCAACATTTGAATGCGTGATTTTTTTTTCAAATTTACAAACATGTTTTGAATATGAGAACATTCTTTTATTTTCCCGAACATTTAGTCAAAACCACAAATATTTTTTGAATAAGCAAACTTTTTTCTCAAAATCACCAACATTATTTGAATCCACAAATATTTTATGATATCTTGAACTTTTTTGAAAATCATGAACATTTTATGATTTCTGCAATAAATATTTCAAATTTTACAAAAAATTTGCGATTGGTATCATTTTTAAATTACAAATTATTTTAAATAGGAAACAGAAAAAATGAAAAGAAAAAATAAAAAGCAAAAAATTAAAAATAAAATAGGCATCCCACCTCCCACATGGGTCGGCCCAAGAACGTTTGCGGGAGAGCGGGTCGCCAATATGAAATTCTCACGCATTTTTTGATATTTGTGAACTTTTCTAAAAATTCACGAACATTTGAATGCGTGATTTTTTTCAAATTCACAAACATGTTTTGAATATGTGAACATTCTTTTATTTTCCCGAACATTTCGTCAAAATCACAAATATTTTTTGAATAAGCAAACTTTTTTCTCAAAATGACGAACATTGTTTGAATCCACAAATATTTTATAATATCTTGAACGTTTTTGAAAATCATGAACATTTTATGATTTCTGAAATAAATATTTCAAATTTAGCAAAAAAATTGCGATTGGTATCGTTTTGAAATGCCAAATTATTTTAAATAGGAAACAGAAAAAATTGAAAAGAAAAATAAAAAGCAAAAAAAATAAAAATAAAATAGGCATCCCACCTCCCACATGGGTCGGCCCAAGAACGTTTGCGGGAGAGCGGGTGTGCCGTGTCCTCCTCGCAGCGACTTGGGCTCGGCCCATCTACGTTCTGCTTTTATTCCGCCAAAAAGGAAAGTGCGTTATTGTAGGATTCGAACCCACGGGTTCTGCATTCTACCTTACCTGCAGTAACCACCAGGCCATCAGATCAGATCTGATCAGTTATATCTTCTTCCCTATTTTCTTTCGTCTCGCTGTTTTTCTTCATTTTTTTTCCTTTTGCTTGTTCTTTTTCTCCATTGTTGGAACGGTTTTGTTCCCTTTTCCCTTTTCTTTTTCTTTGTTAAACGTGTGAACTCTTTTTTTTATCAAAATCCGATGAACCTTTTCAAATTCGTGAACTAATTTTTCAAAATCGATGAACACTTTTTTCAAAACCGATGATTTTTTTCCAAAATCAACGCACTCTTTTCGAAATCGATGAACTCTTTTTCAAATCAATGAACTCATTTCAAATTGATGAACTCTTTTTGAAATTTTTTTCAAAACTTTTGATCTCTTTTCAATATTGATGAACTCTTTTTCAGAAGCGATGAACTTTTTCAAAATCGATGAACTCTTTTTAAAATCGATGAACATTTTCAAAATCGACGAACTCTTTTCGAAATCTTTTTTTCAAACCGATGAACTTTTTTCAAAACTGATGATCTCTTTTTCAAATTGATGAATTCTTTTTCAAACCTGGTGAACTTTTTTCAAAACGGACGATCTCTTTTCAAAATTGATGAATTCTTTTTCAAAACCGATGAACTTTTTCAAAATCGATGAACTCTTTTCAAAATTGATGAACTTTTTTCAAAATCGATGAACTCTTTTCGATATCGATGAACTCTTTTCAAAATCGATGAACTTTTTTCCAAATCGATGAACTCTTTTCGAAATCCATGAACTTTTTTGAATTTTGATGAACTTTTTTTCAAACTTGGTGAAGTAATTTTCAATTTTGATGAACTTTTTTTTAATTTGATGAACTTTTTCCAGATACGATGAAGATTGTTTGCAATTTCGATGAACTTATTTCAAATTGATGATTTTTTTTCAAAACGGTGAACTTTTTCCAAAATCGATGAACTTTTTTTAAATTCGTGAACTTTTTTCTCAAGATTTGTGAACTATTTTTCAACAGGTTAACTTTTTCTCAAAATTGTGAACTTTCTCAAATTGCTCAACTTTTTTCAATTTTTTTTAAAATCCTATGTACTTTTTTTATAATGTTTACAAATAGTTGAAAAATCAAAGCGCCACGGTTAATGTCATGCGTGCAATAAAGTACACGGCCACAAATGTCCTTAAACGCTTTACGCTGAAATAAGTCAATAGCAAGCATTAGGTCAGGTGGTGAAAGTGTGTTATATCGACTAGAAGGGGGTGAATAGGCAATTTCTATGAAAGTCTTCAAAACATGGAAGTTTCGAAGACAAATGATAGAAATGAACCTATTACCATACAACGAAAGGTAAACTACACTAGGCAGACCATAGTCAAGCATTCAATAAAGTGAAACCACAATGACTAATAGCAGCTAGGCAGTAAGGATCAGGTACACAGTGAAGACAAATAGTTAAAGCAAATAGGCACTGACTTCACAAGAGCCAACTGTAAATAAAGAGATGGGAAGGATAGAACCAGTGTGCGTGATGAAGACAAATGTTTGGTAGACCAGTTCCAACTGCGGTGACAGTTGTACGTCTGGTTAGAGCGGATAGGTATTTAAACCAGAGGACAGTCAGTCCCGGACACTTAGTCCTGAACACGCAGCTCAGGACATTTAGTCCTCACCGTATTCCCCTTGAGCTAAGGTCACACAGACCTCGCCCAATCACTCTGGTAAGTCTTCAAGGTAGACTTCCAAACCTTCACAGACTTCGTTCACCGGCGATCCACAATGACTCTTGGATGCTCAGAACGCGATGCCTAACCGGCTGGAGGATTCACAGTCCTCACGTGTAATAAGTCTTCAGATCACACAGACAAGAAGACTTAAGTGATGCCTAACACTCTTTGACTCTGGGTGGTTAGGGCTTTATCCTCTTAAGGAATTCTCTCTCAAAGGCTTCAAGGTGGGTTGCTCTCAAACGACAAAAGCCATACTTTAACTCTAAGCAGCCAACCGTTTATGGTTGTAGGGGGTGGACTATTTATAGCCACTAGGCAACCCGACCTGATTTGTCCGAAATGACCCTGGGTCACTAAGGAACTGACACGTGTTCCAACGATCAGATTTCAAACACACACGACAACTTTACTTGGGCTACAAGCAAAGCTGACTTGTCCAACTCTGGACAAGATTCACTCTTATAGTCTTCACTCGAAGACATAGGATTTTAGTTAAGCATCACTTCAGTCATTCTGACTAGTTCTCTTGGACCTCACTCAACAGTACGGTGGTTCCTATGACTAAACAAAGAAGAAAAAGAACTACGAAAGATCTAAGTCTTCGCGCTTCATAGTCTTCATGCGATGTCTTCTCTTGTCATAGTCTTCAATGTGAATGTCTTCACATATCACCTTTGACTTCAATGTCTTCATACATTTTTAGGGGTCATCTCTGGTAGGAAAACCGAATCAATGAGGGATTTCTACCTGTGTTATCTTGCAATTCTCACAAACACATTAGTCCCTCAACTAGGTTTGTCGTCAATACTCCAAAACCAACTAGGGATGGCACTAGATGCACTTACAGGTGGTTAGGGAAACTCGTACGTTTCTGTAACAGCGGGAGTTCGATCACTCACGAGAACAACATTTTCGGGATTTTTTCGCTCTAGCGCTACCCACGTGCTAGCTTTATCGAATGAACTTTTGCTGGGCCGGCCCAGTAGCAACGCCTTCAGGCGCCAGTAAGCCGAACCGGCGCTAAGAGCGCCGGTTAGGAGCTCCCCGCCAATAGGAGGTCCCAAGCGAGAGCAGCGATTTAGTTCACCGGGCTCATCTGAGCCTGGGCTCCGGTTGAATTATCGGTCCTAAGCGAGATACTACTCTGTCGCAATCACACATCGTCCGAGGGGACTGATCCCATTTCCTATTTGGTGCCCTCGGCGGCAGTTAAAGGATATTCTACAAATCAGCGCACAACCCCATCTGGTTTGGGCTTGGCTCATTTCGTTTACGTCAGATTCGATCTCTAAACCTCACACTTCAATACTAACCACGATAACCAGCTGGGACACCTCACCTTTCGTGTCAAAAAAAACCACGATAACCAGCTCGGACACCTCACCTTTCGTGACTACCTACTATTTGCTTCTTCTTTGTTGTGCGTCAACTTGTAATACTAAAAAGAGGACTCATTTAAAAAAAAATCTTTGGCTGGTTTTTCTTTGGTTTTTTATATTATTTTTATTTTTATTTTTCCTATATTCAGTTTTCTATTTTTAAATGCTTGAAATTTTTTCAATTTTCACCAACCTTTTTCACATCCATGAACTATTTTTTCCTAGTTTTTTTCTAACTTTCCATTGAACTTTTTTTCTAAATTTCATGAACTTCTATCAAATCCGTGATTATTTTTCAGCCTTTTGCCACTTTTCAGTAAACTTCCTTTTAAAATCCATGAAAATTTCGTTTTTTTGCTAAATTTCCAGTGAACTTTTTTCAAATTTCATGAGTGATATTCAAATTTTTGCAACTTTTATAATGAACTTCTTTTCCAAAATTGGTAAACTTTTTTCATATCCATGATTTTTTTCAAAGCGCATGGACTTTCTCGAATCCATGAACTTTTTTCAAAATTAATGAACTTGTTTCAAATATGAGAATTTTGCAAAAACCGTGAACATTTCAAATCTGACAGAAATTGTTTGTCAAAATCGATGATCTTTTTTCAAATTCATGAACCTTTTTTCAGATTCCTGAACTTTTTGTTAAATTCATAAAAAAATCTAGGTTCACGAATTTTTTTTGAATTTAATGTGCATTATTTGAAAATTCTTGAACCTTTTCAATTTTGTCCACTTTTTTCAAATTGATGAACTTTTTCAAATTTGGGAACATTTTTTGAATTCATAAACTTTTTCACATCACGTGCTCGCAAGAGAAAACAAAATCGGTAGCAAACCGCCTTACATAGGCCATGTTTGTTTGGGCTTATACTTAAGTTTTGTAGTTTTTTCACTTTGGCTTGTAAGCCAAAAAAGCTTCTAAATAGGGGATTTTGTTTATAGG
>NC_057797.1:597653420-597658691 GCF_018294505.1 Triticum aestivum
GGATTTTTTTGGCTTTCAAGCCAAAGTGAAAAGGCGGTAAAAGCTGAAGTATAAGCTCAAACAAACAAGGCCATAGAGATAGATCGAACAATTAGTTTGCATGGTGGTGCGAGCTATATGGGCCGCGACCCACTAGGGAAGTGCGTGAGCGCTAGCTAGTCTTTGCGGTGCTTATAAGGTGCCAATGAGGGGCTCTTGAGGCTGGTCATAGTAGGGAGTAACTTAGGCCTCCTTTAGTTTAGAGGAATTTCATAGGAATTCTAGAGGATAGGATTTTGATAGGATTTTTTCCTTTAGAGCCATTTGGTTCATAGGAATGAATTTCTATTCCTACATAGGATTGGTTCCTATCCTCCACATTTCATAGGAAAATAAAAAAGAGCCTAGACTCAATGGAAAAATTCCTTTGGTGTCGACCAAATGACATCTTGTTTCCTATTTCTACTCATAGGATTTGAGATACATGTCATCTCATTTCCTACAAGATTCTTATTCCTATGATAATTCTATCCTATGAACCAAAAAAGGCCTTAAACTAGTAACATGCATATGTTACTAGTCTATGTTACTACCTCTATAGTGCATAGTATCATAGATTAATATCATAGGTGGTCTCATTTATTGCCATGCATGACACATAGTAGCATCATATTTATTATATTACTGTATCTACCTATGTTACTATAACCATCTCTCTCTTCTTTAATTGCCTTCCATATAAGCATGTTTGCGAGTTCCAAGTGCATGATACTACTTATGTTATCCCCACTATGGCCAGCCTGAGACTGATCGGGCCAGCATCGATCTTAGACAATTTGGCTTCACAGTTTGACCGATCGAGCCAGATTTGACAAGATTGCCTTTAAACACCGACATGATTAATACGGGAGGAACTAATCAAGGCGTACTACTAGCGCCCTCTCAACCTCCACCACATGTCGCAAGCTGGGCGTTCCCTCGAAATTTAGTTTTTTACTCTACTAGTAATAATGTACGTGCAATGCACGTTTATATTATGTAGAATATTAGTTGCACGTTATATTAGGTAAGATATATCTGTTGCACCTTGGTATTTGGTAGGATATCAATTATTATTTTCGCGGGAAGGTAGGATATTAATTACATGACATATTTCATGGGATAGCATCGAGTCAAAACATGTTTATAACCAATAGCATTGGTGGGTAATTAGAGTGTTAAACGTGTTTGATGCTCAACATTGGAGCGATTTGAATCGCTAGATAACATGATTTGACGGTCGAGATGGTTTGGATCTGCCCCTTTGGGTCTTTTTATATTGGTATAGATACGTGTTTTCGGGTTTTAGATGGTTTTCCAGCCTGGTTTTCCCTAGCTTCTAGAAGAAAAAGTAAAAAAATCATGAAAAAGGCGGGTTTTTCTTCTTCCACGGGAGGCACAGATTTGCTTTCCGTGGAGGCACAGATTTGCTTCCGAGGGAGGCACATATTTGCTTCTCGTGAAGGCACATACTCAAAAAAAAGAAAAAACATCTTTTTTTCTTAGAGACACAGATTTGCTTCCGTGAGAAAAAAAAATGCTTTTTTTGCTTTCACGGGAGGTACATATTTGCTTCTCGCGCAGGCACATAATCTCAAGAAAGAAAAAGGAAACATTTTCTTTTTGCTTGGATGGCATAGATTCCGCGAGAGGCATAGTTGTGCATGTCGAAAAGGGAAAAAACGTGCTTTTTCTTCTATGAGAAGCACCTCTCGGAAATGAAAAAACAAGTATTTGTTCTTTCGCGGGAAGCACAAATTTGCTTCCGCGAGAGGCACAACTTCCGACTAGATTATCTTTTCTTTTGTTTTATTTCCAAAAAAAAGTTCATCGAAACTTATTAGCATGGGATCTAGTTTCGAATATCTCGGCGGAAGAAATTCAACAGTGAAAATGGTTCAAGATTTGAATGCACAGTTTAAGATATAAAACATT
The DNA here is from genome assembly GCF_018294505.1 of Triticum aestivum. Classification (NCBI taxonomy): domain Eukaryota; kingdom Viridiplantae; phylum Streptophyta; class Magnoliopsida; order Poales; family Poaceae; genus Triticum; species Triticum aestivum. The sequence continues at coordinate 597,655,374 of NC_057797.1, forward strand.
TTGAATAAGCAAATCTACAGGAAAAAAAGAACTTCTAGATTATGACAAGTAGCACACATGCAGTGCGTCACTTGTCAACTATGAAAAGACGAGAGTGAACTTTGTAAGCGATACCTTTTAATTAGTGATCTTGGAGTAATACGATGGTCTTTGTGCGTGGACGATATCCGCTTGAAATGGACGCCCCGACACGCGCCACTCTCTGGGGAAATTAGTTCCGTCTTAGTATAATCTAGTTTTCTAAGCCTTTAACGTACTGCCATCATCCACCTCAGTTACGTGTAGTGCATGGCGCCAACCAGTGGCACCATATACATTGCCCTTCCTAGCCGTCCCATGCTTAATGATTCGACCGACGTGACCATCAGTTTAGTCCGCCCGGCACCCGCACCCGCACCGCACAGAGATGACATGACGACGACACGATCGCCCTGCCTTGCATCATTGTTAACTAAATGGCGCGCGAATGCGTGGCGCCATCAAGCCTTTAAAGCTGCCACGTACATCATCCTCGATCCCATTTCGCGCATCTCTTCCGTCTGGCCGCAGTCGTATGATCATCCGCACCTGCGCTAGTGATAGTACTACAAAGACTATTTAACGCGATCGACGCAACATTAGAATGTGGCCCAGCGCAACACATGCTCGGCGTTTGTCTCATGTGCAACTAAACTATGCCATCTCCGTCCAGAATGGACGGTCGGTCGTGCACCGGTTCCCCTTGTTTTGGAAAAAAAAATTATAATAGTAGTACGAATCAACTGCTCCCCCTTACTACCTAACATTACAATGTGCAAGTGATTAGTGAGTAGTGACGGTGAGGTCCACTTGGCGACCAACCACGTCGATCCGGCCCAAAGTGGTTAGCCTGTAACGATTACGTGATTAACCTTGAGCGTTTTGTCTGCGCGGGCACTAGCTCGTGAAATGAATGGGAGATTCATACTACTATACTACTACTAGTACATTCGGTGCACGCGGATATGCCCCGAGATCAACGCTTCTTCTGACTTCTGTTTCCTCGAAGGAAAGAAAACGCATGTTACTCAAAGAAAACGGCGGAATTCAGATATTGCCGCGGGGCCTGTCGATTCCATAATTGACATGCTGCCGGTGAGCATGTGAGCCAGCTCCCCTGCCTTGAAGTTGAATCCATATTTTTGGAAACTAGATGTGGCTTTTGCGCCGCAGAAACTTCACCAAGTTACTTTACCAAAGCTGTTGATGTGCTTTAGTTCTCTCGGTAGATACGCGCACTTTACTGGGGACGATAGCAAAATTTGTGACGGGTGGTCTCAAGTAATAGAAATCGGAAGGAGTGGCCTCTCTTTTATTAAAGGAAACGCATGATTTATGACTTGTCAATTTTCGAACTTGGTGAGCAGCGATACGGTGTGTCTAGTCACGAACGATTCGTCAAGCAACGAAAAGAGAAAGAAAACGGGCGGGAGCAGGTAGCGATCGCGCGCGCGAGGCAGAGAGCAATCATGCATACGGCATACCAAAGCAATGGAGCAGCCCGAAAAGGCTCTGTCCTATCACTGGCGACTACCGTTGACTTAACAAACTAAGAGCATTTACGGTTCGACTTAGTAGCAAATTCGTTTCCTTAGGCCTCGATTGGAATGTCGTTTTCAGCGCTTTTACACCTGTAAAATATACAGACCACGACCCGTCGTTTTGATTCTCAGCTGAAATTAGCACACGGCTGGTAAAATACACTTGTAAAACAAATACAGGTGTATAAAAATACACCGATTCCAAACAGGGCCTTAGTGGGGAATAACTTAGGCTGATCATAGTGGGGAGTAAGGGCATCTCCAATGGTGGTAAGATAGTTGTTGGTAGATTTTGCCATATAAATTTTTTGATAATGTGTCATACAATAAATGAGGAAAAAGAGAAAGGTTGCACTTCCTCTGTTTTTATTTAGTCTGCATATTATATTTGACCGAAGTCAAACTTTGCAAAGTTTGACCAAATTTATAGAAAAATATATAAACATTTACCATAACAAATCTATATGATATGAAAGTACATTCAATAATGAATCTAGTGGTATTGATTTTTTATTGTATATTATAATATTTTTGTTTATAAATTTAGTCAAAATTTACAAAGCTTGACTTTGACCAAAACTAATATGCGGACTAAGTAAAAACGGAGGAAGTATATACTCCCTCTAGTCCTTTTTAGTCTGCATATAACTCTTGACCCGCATACCAAGGTGAGATTTTTGCAGATGATTTTAGACTAGTATGCCCTTCTGTTTGCATTGAGAAAGCTGCAACGCTCTATTTATTGCTGCAAACTAACTGGCTGCATGCAGTCGTATTTTACTCCCACGCATGGCCCCAACATGCAAACCAGGCTGGCTGCAGCCATAACCTCCCGTGCACAATCCCACATGCAAACTGATTAGCCGTATGGTACGCCTCTCCATTCCAAACGCATGCGAACAGTTGCATGCAAAGCAAATAATTAGGGGCAAAATAGAAAAGAAAGACCAAAACATGCTGCCGCGCAGAGTAATACGAGAAAAACGGAAAAACCTTAGACGCAAAGTAAAAATGACCGGAGGGAGTACATGAACCAACACTCCTTGCACAGGCTCCAATGTAGAATAAAAGAGCACCTTATTTATTATCTCACATCCTATTGGGCAAACTAGATAGTACAACCCATTAAAGTTGTTGTATGTTAAGGTGTTGGTTGATGACATGGCATATTTTACCAACAAGGTAACATACAAACCGTTGAAGATGCCCTAACTTATACTAGTGTCATGCATATGACACTAATCTAAGTTACTGCCTCCATAGTGCAAAGTAACATAGTGATAGTGTCATCATTTATTAGCTTGTAGACTCATCATTTTTCGGAAAACGCTATGTTACAGTAATATATTATGTTACTCTAAACACCCCTCTCCTTATTAATTACATGACATATAAGCAAATTTGTCTTGAAATGCGCTATGTTACTAGCTAAGTTGCTTCCACTATGACCAGCCTTAGACTAGTGTCATGCATATGACATTAGTCTATGTTACCACCCTTATAGTGTAAAGTGTCATACAAATAGTAACATATATGGTTGCATTTATTAGCTTTTAGACTCAACTTTTCTTGGGAAACGCTATGTGATGGTAACACAATATGTTACTCCAAACACCTCTCTCCTTATTAACTAGTTGTCACATAAGGAAACTTGTCTCGGGATATGTTATGTTACTTGCTATGTTACTCCCACTATGACCAGCCTTATATGCTCACGAGTGTGTCGGGAGGTGTCTGCGGACAGCATCGGACGGTCTCT